>NC_061528.1:4397500-4697500 GCF_022379125.1 Scophthalmus maximus
CGCCTGCGCCTGACAAGTGCTCAAACAACAGAAGAATGAAGAACAAAAAAGAAAGGGAACATGGGTATTAAAGTTTCAGGAAAAATGAGAGAGTGACAAAGTAATTGCCAACGGGGGGTCGGGGGGCCGGGCGTTCGCCACATGCTCAGACAGGCTTTCAAGTCATTTCCTTGTCGCTGAAACACGCGCGAGCCATGATGTCCCTTCAACCGGCCGATTCTCTCTTTCAAAGAAGGAGGTTGGGGGAGAGGTTTCTCTCCTATCTGCAAAATAACACATCCTGCAAGGACAAAGGAACTTCTATCGCAGTGTATTCCAGGACCACAGATTGTACATGAAGACGGACGACGTGACAGATTTCCCCAAAAGAGAAGCTGAAGCGTCAGGTAAGGTCAGGTCATAAGCCCCGCCTCCTCCACGTCGGCACATGGGACTCGGACCAAACTGAAAATCAAAGTGCACGTTACAAAAAAACCCCCACGTTTCTGTTGTGTTAGATCGTGCTCATCACACCGAGGTGAGTTCATTTTTCCCAGTAAGTTTGATTTTGATGCGATAGAGACTGGGTGAAACATCGTGACGGACAGCGGAGACCGGGCCGCGATTGGTCGAGAGGCGTGTCACGACTGCGCAGACTCTCGCCTCCAAATGACGTCAACGGTGAACGGGGAAGAGTTATTTCGGCGACCAGCGGCAGGAAGTGGAGACTTGTCGTCCATCTTTATTCACAGTCTATGATTTAGACACTCAGCAGCACTTGACTTGACCTCTGACGGCCTGTTTGAGCCGCTGCACCGGGTAATGAACGGACCACAGGTTCACTCTTTTGAACAAGTCTCTTCACTTCTAGCTCCGGGGCGTTATTATTCCCACTACCGATGAATAAACTCCTCTCCTCCACCACCTCTGCAAACAGATGACTTCCAACCTTGTGCATCTCTGGAGATGGGCCCGTTTTGTGGAGGAAGGAAAGTGCACAAGACCTCGACGTGTTGTTGGTGAGTGCTGTGAGATCAGAGCTGCGTAAGAATTACAGGCTGGCGGTGCAAAGTCCCTTCGCTCTGCATCCCAGTTGTGAAGTCATTCAATCCGGTGGAAAAAATAGGAGCAAAGCATTTGGCAACAACTGTCACCTCTGCTCAAAAGCCACTTTTCCTTTTCCAGGTAGAAGCCGTCATGCACCGTGGACCGATACATGTTTTCCTCCGGACACACAGGTTCACTGGGACGGAGGACGGGGGGGGGGGGGGGGGTCTCTGCTCTCGTCGCCTGCAGGTGAGGGGATCGAGGGGGATTTACAGGTTTACAGGCACGTTCGCAGGGGGGGGGGGGGGGGTACCTGAACACACCGCACAGCCAGGGTGTGAAAATGAAAAGTGCAACGACTGAAATGAATTTGGATGGGTGCGCGCGCTCTCTGATGTGTGTGTGTGTGTGTGTGTGTGTGTGTGTGTGTGTCCGTGTGTGTGTGTGTGTGTGTGTGTGTGTGTTCTCTTCAACTTTCACACCGAGCACAAGGAGAGTGAGGACTTTTCTCACTTCTTCATAGAGGCCTTTTATTGTTATGGTTCAAATGAAAACGAATGATCCTGTTCATTATAGATTAATGTGCTGATTAGTTCCTTTATTAATTTCTTTGCCTACAAACTTAACAACAAAATAGTGAAGGGGGGGGGGCTAATTTAACTTTATAACAATGTTTTGCATTTGAGATGCTGACACCAGAGAACATTTTGAAAAGGACCAGCTGCCAAAATAGTTGATTCATTCTCTCCGTCAATCAACAGATCAATTGTTCCAGCTCCTAAACGCTCCACGCCAGCGACTGTCCTCCCAAATCTGTGCGTGAGTCCGGCGTCACCATCCAATCGATGCTGCAGCTTCAAAAAGCGAAAATTGCCCTTCACTCCTCGTCACTGTAATGACACGGCAAAGACGCCGCGACCCGATTGCGTTTCATCCGAGCAGAGCTGCACTGCAGGCGGCCGAGACACCTGCACCCTCCGGTGCAGCATCGTCCACCCGGCGAAGACCGATTCTCTGTGGGGGCGAGTCGGAGGGACGGCGGTTGATCCACCGTGAGGATCGAACGCTCGTGCTTAACATCTCCAGGAGCATTGTGCTGGAAACAATGTATGCACACTAGAAGCGGCTTCATTCAGAGCTGGCACCGAAGGAAACAACCGGAAAAAAAGGCAATTTCATGCGGCCATTTTCTTTTCTCCAGCAGAGGATTTAAGACCCAGTGGAGTGGGGAGTGGGGGGGGTCATTTGGCTCTAAATTAGAGCTTAATTTCCTTTTCCCCCCCTCTAGTATTTATCACCCACACACATTTCAACACTTTCTGTATTTTCGCGTGTTTTTCCAGACCCGTATTTTTGTTGACCTTTGACCTTTGTCAAAGTTTTACAAGGCCGTGAGCGAAAAACGAAAAAACACGCGGACGAAACACTTCACATTTCCCCAACTTTGCCGAACTCTGACCACACGTTTGTCATCACTGATCGACTGATGCACAAGACAAAAGTTTTGATTGCGTGTGAAATAACTTCGTCACAACTTTGAAATAGATCTCTGCAGCCAAGGTCAGTGGTTTTTTTCTTCTTTTCACTGTCTTCAACCTGATGTGTCACAGTGAATTAACGTCTCTCCTCACCGCCACCCGTCCCGAGACTCTTTTCTCTTTAGAAAACGTTTTTTTTAATAGGCCCTTTCCCAGTCTGCCTCCAGAATCTTTTTACAGTTTTACGAAGGCTCTTCGGATTGTGTCCTGAAGTCAACCGGGCTCATCGCGGCGCCGGCGCCTTGTTGCTTCAATGTGCCTCTGCAGGCCCGCCGCCGCCGCTGGGGCGTCCCGTCTGAACGGCAATGAGAGGAAACGTCAGTCTCCGGTCTGCCCTAAAACCAAAGCACCTTCATTCACCTTCGATGAGGCGGGAGGGAGGGAGGGAGGGAGGGAGGGAGGGAGGAGACTGTGGTGTTCCAGGGGACATAAAGGCTGCGTGTCACGGCGGAGGGGGCCCACGGGAGCCCGCGGAGGAACCAGGAGCCCGTCTGTGTGCCGGTGCAGGTGTAGCTGTGATTCAGACCGGCGGCCTGCTGCATCGAAGCCCGTCGCTCGCTGCTCTTCTCCCTGGCCACAAGCCTTTTTCCGCTCGCGCGGTTCTCATAATTGCTCTTGCTCAGAGGACATGCTGCTTCCGTCAGCGCCACGTCCTCCTGCATTAGAGCTGAGGAGCCTGAGCCGAGCAGAACCTGGCTCTGCAGGTATAGACCCCCCCCCCCCGAAGTTTGAAACAGATTCAGGAATATTCGGCAGGGGTCTTTTCATCGGTGACAGCGTGATTGCTCATCAGCTTTTCCTCGGCCGGCCGGCTCCGACTCTGACCTTTTTCTACCATGTTTCCATTGACCTTTTGGACAAATCTTATTTGAACTCAGAGTCAAAGTGCGTCCCAAATCTTCCCCACAGCCCGGCTGGATTCTGCTGAGTTGCAGAGTTGTCGAACTGTGTCAGAAGTTGGGTTGAGTGTTGCCACGAGGCGTCAATGTTAAATAATGCAGGCTTAGTTCATCCTGGTCCGCAGGTACCAACACTTTCCCCCTCAGCAATTTCATTCCTTGTACAGATCACTTTGATTTTCTGTATATTAAACCTCGTTTTACTTTTACTCTTGAGTCTCTGCCTCGGTGTTGACAAGGCCCTGTAAAGAGTGTGTTGTCTCAAATATAATAAGAAAAGAATCAAAATGTCCATAGAAACTTTTGAAACCATGCTGCTACTTGTCTCCTCTTTCTCCATACGCTCCGCATATTCAAAACTGTCAGTTTTGCAAAACCATGTTGCTTGTAATTGTGTGACTTTGGTACTATCCATCTTCGTAAAAGAGCCACTGGAAGCAATCTGCTCGGCCACACGCACACACACACACACACACGACACGAGTGACCCATCTGTACGCTGCACTGTGAGTGGTTGGAGCCGTTTCTGTGCAGGACGTTTGGATAAAATACATTTTCAGTTGAATCTTACGGTAACCTTTCAAGGCTTGATAGTAGAATCAATTTTTTTTCAAAGCTGTCCAAACCGACAGTCGGAAATTCTTTGTGTGTGTGTGTGTGTGTGTGTGTGTGTGTGTGCGTTTGTGCATTGGATAGTAACAAAAAGAGGGACTTCGGTGTTGACAAGGCTGTAACTTTGAAAGATATTATATTCCTTATAAATATGGATTTGTCTGAATTGAAATTACTGAAACATCATATTAACATCAGAAAAAGTTATATATATACATATATATATATATATATGTATATATATAATGTAATGTAATGGGAATACATGAGTTTGATATGTTGACACATGGCCGTCACACTGTCCCCGCCCATTAACCTGTGACCTCTAGGCACTAAATCAAATCACGTGTGCATCTCCCTCACATCTCCCTGTTCATCTGACTTTTGGTCTTCAGAAAACACTGGTGGCTGCATTTACAATCTCAATATAGTTATATTCCCCCGAGAGTCGCGGACCACACACCTCCAAATTTCGCCAGTGATGAATTGGCGAATTAGCGGGCAGCTGTCAAACGCCGGGTAAAGCGAGAGCTCTCGCAAAGCCCATCGCTCCTAATCAACGAGGCACCTAGCCCCCCCCCATCCCCTTTTTCCTTAAATACGTTGAAGATAAAGTAACGGGGCAAGCCGTGATAGCGGCTCTGCTAAATGAGCCGTTTGAAGAAGCACGGCTCATTTTTCATAATCCCCCGGAGAAGGCGATTAAAGGGACTTTGTGGTGAAAAGGCCCCGAAGGAGTCCCTGAGGTGCAGCGCGAGGAAAAGAGACACAAGTGAGAAGCGTTGTCTTAAAAGGATGGAAACAAAAGACGGCGGTATAAGAAATTGGCAGGCGACAGACGACAGCGACACCAGTCTGCTGCTTTCAAGGCCTTTGACAGGACAACGCCACCAGAGTCCAAATACCCAAATTGCTTGTCAGTGAAAAGAAAAGTATTGTTTCCCCCTCCGTCTGCTCCCGAGAGACCCTGAGCAGCTCCGACACCCCCCCCCCCCGGACAAGGAGCCAGAAGGACGTCACGTTGGGAATTGAACTCCTGCCGAAAAGGGCCTGTTAATAAACTGTTCGTGTTGCGTTTGTGAACGGCGGGAAATGTGCGCGTCAATACTGTACCTCCCTCCGACAGGAAGACGCAGCCACGGCGCTCTTGTCCGACAGGCCTCATTGTGTTGTCCCTTTTGTGACATCTCACAAAATGGCTGTTTTGTTCCTCTGTTGTCACACGAACCTTTGGTTTAATCAGTTGTCGCTTCCTCTCTCTGTCGCCCTGTGTCTCTGACATGAATTTCAAACGTCAACCGCTGAATACTTTAGGTATTAGGTATATATCTAGGTATTTAACGTCCGTTCACTTTGACTTGACGTGGGTCGTTTTTGAAAACATTCATGTCTCTGCTCGTCCAGAATAAATGAAGAGCGCTTGTGTATTTTGTGAATCTTCTCGCAAAATGATTTTTTTTTTTAATATATATATTTATTTATTTATTATTTGTTTTTTATTTATTTATTCATTTTTTAAAATTATTTATTTATTTATTTATTTATTTATTTATTTATTTATTTATTTATTTATTTTATTTTATTTTATTTTATTTTATTTATTACTTTGAAAATCCTTCAGGGCCACTTTAAAAATAAAGCCACAACGATGGCTCTTCGGGGTCACGGCAGCCATTACAAAAACATTAGAAAGTTTCATTGTACAACAACAACTTTAAGTGTTTGTGTGAAAAACCATTTGAAGAAAGTTTTCCTCGTTTTCCTCCCAACCCCATGAACAAAACAAAACAACACCCGCAATAAAATGTGCAAATGAAGAACATATTCCACCCGTTTGGTATGTGCATATTGTTCATTTTGAATTAGACTTCATGTGTTATTATTCTACACAGCGTGTTCACATCACTTGAGGGCTTCTTCGCCGCGCACGGGGAACGAGACGGAAAAAAAATCCAAAAGAAATGACACGTTTCTGCGGGATTGTGCGACGGACGAACGCCACAGCTCCTCTACCAACCATAAAAAAGCAGATGGCCATAAAAGTGGCTTGATTTCACATCCCCGCAGGCCTTGTTTTTCTGAATGCCACGCGGTAATTCGCGGGGGCGCCCGGCCTCAAGTCACCCAATCTGATCTGGTGTCATCATGCCCATTTGTGCATCCGAGTGCTCGGGGTCAAGGCTCCCTGTCGGCTTTAATGGCACCAGTTCCGAGGATCATTATTCTTTTTGTTTTTAGAAGTATGGCAAAATCAATCTCGGCATCTTTACGTTCGCGCACACACACACACACACACACACACACACAACCTCGGATGCTAATTGGAACCAGACAGTCTTGTGCATGCAGACTCGCCCCAGTGAAGTTCGCTCTCACCAGAATCCAGATAATGAGCTCATCCCCAGCTGGGCCACCAGAGGGGGGGGGGGGGGGTTGTTAGAAAGAGCGAGTGAGGTCACGGCTTCGGGGTCACACATACGTTGCTCGTCGTGATTTTTCGTGTTTCGAGGTCGGCGAAGAAGCGGGAGGATTTCCCACAATGCAGCAGTGCATCCGGAGGAGAGCTTCTCTTACTTCTGCCTCTCGGGACGGTTTGTGCGAGAAACATTTCTGCGCTGCCAAAGATCACACAGCATTTTTATGGCGGCAGTCATGTGCACCAACATCAGTATTTTGATATATTATTAAAATGTGACTTAAATCTAGATTGTCAAGTTTATTCTCAACATTTTGACTTTGTCCTGGATATACAATATTAAAATAAAAATCTCCTGATTTAATAATAATAAAGTTAATAATTTAACTTTATTCTCAAAATTCCAACTTTTTTAGCGAAAATGATTACTCTCAAAATGCAAAAGAAACCCTTCTCCTTCTCATTTTCGTCACATGCCTGGACATGCCAAAACTCTTCCATATGAGTCACATTTCAACCAGATATGGGGGATGGGGGTCATTTTTGGCAGCTTTAAAAAGAGGAGCCTGACCAATTTTTCCCGCCGAGCTCCGTTTACAGTTCTATTGTTTGATCGACTCCGCCGGTGAAATCAGCTCTGTGTGATGTCATCGGCTCTGAGGGGCTTTTGTCATGTCTGAGAAAAAAAATCGGCAGGATGATGTCATCAGAGTTATTTGCGGCGTTGACGGAGCCCCACCCGTTCAGGAGCTCTGCCTCTGGTGCCTTCAATTTTTCTTCTAAAAAATCTGCTTCAGAAAGACGCGTGTGAAATGTTCCCGAGGAACCTGAGCAGAACAGGGTCTGACACATAGCTCCTGGATGTCAGGGATGAGAGGAAATGTTGTACAAGTTGTTTGGAACTTATTGTAGTAAAAAAAAAAAAGAAGATCTCCAGACCTCTACATGTGTTCATCAGTCATTTTGAAAGGAGTCCGTCTTTGGACAAAATTCACAGAGAGCGAATATTAAAAATCACTGCAGCCGCAGGAACGGCTGCATTATGAGGTGAGTAGCTCAGCTGTGATGATGGAGGCAAAGGAAATTTTAATAACTCGCAGTCTGGATGTATTTGGACTGTGAAACATCTTCTGCTCTGAACTGCGGCAAACTGCATGTGGAACGAAACTGTAACTCTGTGGTGGAAGTTCAGACTTTATGACTGTTTGACATGTGCATATGGAAAAAGTGTGAAACACCCACAGACCGTGGGAGCGAAGGCAACGCGTGAGTGTCCGACACGGAGAGGATCTGTGATGGGACTCGTCGGAGAGAGACAACTAATGTGTAGTAAGAGCCTTTTCTTTTTTCTCGTTAGCCTCGCGGCAACAGGAGGACAACAGCGACATTATTTTTAAAATCTTTCCATTTTTAATAAGGTGCTGGAAATATTCAACAGTCACATTTGTTCTGTTTTTTTCTTCTTTCTTCCCTTTTCCACAGAACAAAGGACATTTATGACCCGGAGCCCAGAAGGAACAGCAGAGTGTAAGTGTACAGAGCAAGAAGAACACGACCTTTAAACTGCAGCACTATATATATGTACATGACAAGGGAAGGTCACAGTGTGGACGAGAGGGAGACTTGAACGCACCGCGCCGGGCAATTAAGGCAACACGTCAAAAGAAGGTAAAAAAGACGACCTTCTTCTGTACGAGGAGAGTTAAAAAACACTAAAGGATAACCAGCACCAGGAAACAGAGCTTCCTCTAAACCCACAGGAGATCACATTGAAACACGTCTCGTCGCCGCCGTGCAGGACAAAGAAAGAGAAGTCGTGGAAAAGTCAAGAGAAAAAGTTTCTCTGTGTTGAGTGACAGATGTTTTTCATCTTCTTCTTTTGTGTGGTAGCGTCCCTCTCCATTTTTTTTGTCCCTTCCTTTTCTCTCTCTCTTTTTTTTACCTCAGGGGTTTGGGGTAGTTCTGTTTTTGTCAGCAGACTCCACCTGCTGGTGGCAAGTGACATCACAATGTGAATCCTCCCGGTCTGTACAATAAAAACAAAATCTTCCCTCAAGTGGTTGAAATCGCAAAAAAAACTTAAAAACACCCCGTCGCCGTGGAGGCGGGTGTGAACAGTGTTAGTGTTGAGACATTTCGAATAAATACTGGGCAGGCTGCTGAGCGAGACACATGAAAAAACTAAACATTAACATTATTCCTTTATATTAAAAAAAAGCTAATGTCCCAGAAATGGACATCATTAACCATAAATTGGTTTTAAAAATGAACAGTTCAGACGACCCGGCCTCTTCCACAGTTCACAGGCTTTGGTCCAATCCCAGCCCACGTCTTGTGGCGGTCGTCCAATCGTCGATCTGGATTATTAGAATTTTTTTGCATAATAGTCCACTTGAAGGTGAATTTAAAATATCAAGTACCTAGTGCCTCTCGAATAGTGTCACAGGTCCGTTAACAGCGTCGGGTCAGTCACGGTTTGGAGCAGCACTAAAAACCCCCTCTACTCAGCGCAGCCAGGCCTGCTGATTGGCTGACGTAGCTCTCCCCTCATCGCCCCCTCCTTCATTTTCCTTGTGAGGTCGACGACATCAAGTTCCTTTTAAAAAGGACGATCGAGGAAGGCGAGGAGGGAGGGAGGGAGGGTTAGGGGCGACACTGAGAGCAACTTTAAATATGACATAATCTGTAAACAACGATAACAAAAGATCCTGTCATGCCGTGCCGGGTTAAAAAAATCAAACATGAAATATAAAAACAGGTCATAGTGTGTTAGACAGTCACACGGCGTCGAGACGTATAAATAGAAAAACACGGATGTAGAATCGGTTTTGTGGTTTCTCCATGTACATTTACATATTCAAAGAGTCTGGGCCCCTTTCCTCCCTTCATCTCCCTTTTTCTCCCCTTTTCCTTTGTGCAAAGATGAATCATTGTTCAGTCCCTGGTCGTCGGGGCTGTTTCCGTTGTCTGTGTCACACGGACACAAAGACGTCCAGGTAGAGGCGGTCGTACGACTCCCTGAAGAAGAGGATGAGGACCAGGCTGAAGAGGCACGAGCCCGTCAGACACCAGTTGAGCCACGACAGGTCTGCACGGAGAGAGAGAAAGAAAAAAAAGAGAGAGACAAGGTTGGAGTTAGTTCGTTTCTTGTCCAGAAGGTGACACATTGGATCAACAGGTAGATGAGTCAGTGCTCTGCTCACAGACGCTTCTCCAGCTCACAACGTTACTTCTTTTCAATTCTTCCAAATAAAATTATATTAAAATATATGGGAAAAACTATGAGGACAGCTTTGTGCTTATGTGCACTTTTGCTCTGGGGGTGTTTTTCATAATTCGGCCTAATGAAGGAAAAATCTTAACACAGAATCAGTTCCGTAGTTTCCACAGTTTGATTTTTGGAGGAACTTGACCGGCCTGCACAGAGCTCTCACCTCAGCACCATCCTAGAACCTGCAATGACAAAAATATGACCCAGGCCCCATCACCCAACAGGTGGAATAGGGGGAAATTCCCGCCACCAGATTCCAAAATTGGATAGAAAAAAATTGCTGTTATTCAACATCAATCACTTGGGTGTTCAAGGGTGTCTGCATACTTCTGACCATTAGGTTCACACGTAATTAGAAGCAGCGAAGAGGTATATATATATATATATACAGAATATGCAAAAACGTTCCTTGTGGCACCAGCAGATATATAAAAAATTGCATAGCAACACTTTAGAATGATCATAGTGACTCAAAAATGACCCTTGGCTCTTCACCAAGCAACAGTCCGACACATTCGTTCCTTCATAATGAAATGCGAGTCATCTTCATAACCCTAATGAGGGTCAGCACGAAGCAACATTGAATTATTTATAAGTATCATACGGGACTAACGACTAATCAATAAGAAAAGTCCCTCACATACCGTATAGGAAATAAGAGCAGCCTCCTGATTTTGAATAATCAATAACACCGGCAGAGTTCGCCCCCGCTAACACTGACCCGCACTTGAACCTCGACACGAACAGAACGAGCCGCTCTGTTGTTCTCGCCTCTTCTCAAGCTCCATGGGCCGCTCTCGACTCGTCGGCGCACAGACGACCTTCTCCTTCGCTTCCGGCCTCCGTGTGACGCAGGCGCTCCTACAACATGAGCCCACCAACCATTATTCTTTTTAGTGCGAAGGAAGCATAGGAAGGAAGTGAGCTGCAGAGCATGGACGTATAATGAGAACCGGGATGCCGGATCCAAAAAATGGCGGCGGCATTTAGTTTTATGGGAATTGCTCGCCGGGCTAGCCCCTCCCAGGCCACTTCCACAAACTGCAGCCTAGGGCTATCGATGATGTTCATCATCGATGAATCTGTCGCTTATTTAGCTGCTCGGTCCGTAAAATGTCGTAAAATGGTGAAAAATGTCGACCGTGTTTCCCCAAACCTCCAAGATGATGTTTCTGTTTTGTCCACACACCAAAGATGTTCAGTTCACTGTCGCAGAGGAGCAAAGAAACCAGAACATATTCACATTTAAGAAGCTGAAATCGGAGAATTTTGCCACTTTTTTTCCTCATAAAAACTCCTTGAAACGATGAATCGATTGTCAAAATAGTTGGCGATTAATTTAGTAGTCGATTACTTAGCGATTAAGTGTTGCAGCTCTACCGGGGGCCCATCTTGAGCTACGGCTGAGGCTGTGGGTGGATTTGAAATTGTCCTTCCTAACGTCTTTTCCAGACTACGTGTCCAGGACCTCAACGGAAAACGTCATGAGGTCAAGGCCCAATCGCAAAGACCACCCTCGGACTCACAGACTTTGAGGCGCGTTCCCGTTGAAGTGCGCGAGGTCTTAGGGCCGTCCCGCCGTCAAATCCTGGTGGACAGTTTGACGGGGACGTGAAGCGGAACGTGCGCTGCGAGGCGGTACCCTTTTGAGCGCTCCGTGTTCCAGCTCGTCCACGGGCAACGTGAATGACGGGTAATAGGTGTGCAGATGAGAAGCAAAGGATGAATGGAGTTAAAAAAAAAGATGGAGGTGGAAAGGGGGGGGGGGGTTGGGGGGTGAGGGATTGGGTGAGCGCGGTGTCGAGACTCCCAAAGCAGCCTCATTAATCAGAAGCGCCGTGAGCCGGACAGGAGGAGACCCGGCGTGGAAACGGGTTAATGGAGTTGTGTTTATCTGACCCCGAGTCTAACGTCGCCTCTCTTCTTCTCACTTGTACGCCCCGGACTTGGAAACACACAGTCAGTCCGCGCGTGCGCGCGCGCGCGTGTGTGTGTGTGTGTGTGTGTGTGTGTGTGTGTGTGTGTGTGTGTGTGTGTGTGTGTGTGACCGGCCCAACAGTGTTAAAAGAATGCTAATGCGGCGCCGGGTAATTCAATCAGGCGATGGCGTAAAAAAAAACAACAACAAAAAACGGACAAGCAGCTCAATCGCCCCGCTCAGATCTCTGAGGACACACACCTGCGGCAAAGTGTGGAGGAAATAAAGTTAAAGTTTGGCTGAACGGTAAAAACAGGCAGGAGGGGGCGAGGCGAGGAGGAGGAGGAGGAGGAGGAGGAGAGGGGGGTGAAGGGGAGAAAGATCAGAGCAAATCAGATAAAAGGGAAGAAGAGATGAGTGCAGTCACTCTGCTCTGTTTCCGGAGGCTCCTCAGATCACTGGTTGGCTTCAAAGTCGATTATTAGATTTTAATGATAACGGTTTAGAGGACGGATATGTCTGACTCTGTAGCAGGCATTTAAGGTAACCGGACTGACTGTGCAACACTTTCTTTTACTTTTGATGAACCGTTGCCGCCTGTCGCGTGACGATTGAGCTTTCACACTGATTGATGGAACACGTTGTGGAGTTACCAAGAAGTATGTTCTTAAGTTGCTGTTTAAGTTGCTGAAAAGGAAGGGGGGGGTGATGGTGGGGATGGTGAATATGTTTCCCAGAGAAGTTGAAAGAGCTGCTGGACTATACTTTTGTGTAACATTTTCCTTTTTAAATCTCTTCTCTGTCCTCCTCTCGTCTCACGTAACTCTTGTCTCTCCGCGGTCCTTACGGCGGTGCCATGGCAACCGACTTAAGGTCACAAATTCTGAGAATCAATTATCACCTGTCACTTCCACAGGGTGGGGGGTGACATTTTTTATTTCTGTGACTATAAATCTGCGCTCAAGCTAAAAACCTCCAAACTTATATATATATATATGTATATATTTATATGTAATGTTCAAGTTGATGGGACGGGGAATGTTGTTGTGCATCATCTTAGACCTTAATATTAATCTAAATAAGCGGCCCATGACAAGAAACACTTTGTATCTAGGATTTTGAAGTCAAGGAACATTTGTACAAAGGAAGAATTAAAGAAAAACTCAAAGATTTCCGTCCACAGCAGGTGAAACATCAACCTTGACACCAAGATCAATTTCGCTCCTTGATTTCATAAAGCGGGAATTGTTCAACTTTTGATCCGTCCTTCTCCGGTTGCCGTGAACTACACGGTGGGAATCGGCGTGACCGTCTGATCGTGTTCAGAGGACGGCGGCGGCGGCGCGCACAATCGGGACAGTCCATCATATTAACAGCTTATTACCGTCTCTTGTCAGATGAAGAGCGAGACGGGAGTCGAAGGGCGAATTACGGCCTGTAGCAGTCTTAATTGAGGGTCAGCGCGCCGTCGTAATTAACGCGGCCTGGATTCTCCTTCTTTACGACCGCGGCCTCTGTTCCGGGAGACGGGGGGTCACCACCGTCCTGAAGATCGATCCGACGGCAAAATTACCACTTTCTCGTTATGATGCATGCGGAAATAGTGCGACCATAATGGCCAGATTATTGATAACGACGGCCATGTGTTTTTTAAAAAAAAGTGTGTAATCAATATGCCACTGTTCCTTCATATGGAGAGAAAATAGCCTCCAAAAGGTCACAAATGTGTATCACGCGATCTACAAGAGAAAGATAAGAGTTTCAAATGCGTACAATGATTTGTGATATATCTTTTACCGTATATCTATAATTACATTTATTCTATATTGTAGGTGTTCTAATGGACGGGCGACGAACTATTCTGTCTATTTCAAAACGTCTTTCCCACCGAAAGTCCAGATGTCCCTGTTTTTCTACCAGCACTGAAACGCAGCACACATTTGTGACTCTTTCCGGAGCTGCCTGCGGAAAAACGGTCTCAAAGTGAATACAAACAATGTCACACACACATGTTTTTAGACATTCATTGTCACAGGAAGCAGTTGGAAACATTATCACCTCTGTAAAGTTACGTGTGCACAGATTGCTTCATATTTGTGTGCGGATTGGAACACGCATTTGTAACTCTTGTGTTCCGCTTGTAGATCGTGCGAAGCACCTTTTTGAGACTCTTCTCTCTCCATACACTCACTGCGTCAGCGCTGCCTCTCACGCTCATGATTCAAAACGGAGGCTCTTTGTTCCCCTAGCGACTGAGCTCTATGAAGAAGAAGAAAAGGTTTGTCTGTTTGGTTTTTTAAACACCTCAACCCTCTTTACGGGGGGCGCTGGGAAAAGTAAGGGCGTTCGTTCGCCCCCCCTCCCTTCAGACGAGAATGCTAACTTTTGGCATAAAAGTTCCCGGGACTAAAGAACTGCAGCAATTATTTCTCTGTGGTGTATAAATTTCTGCCCCCCCCCCCGCAAAAACAAACTCACAGCTGAGTTGAAGCTCGCCGCCCCTCCCCTCCTCATCTTTCATCCTCCTCCTTCCTCCGCAGAACCTCTGAGGCTCTTTCGCTCCACAGTCG
Source organism: Scophthalmus maximus (assembly GCF_022379125.1). Taxonomy (NCBI): domain Eukaryota; kingdom Metazoa; phylum Chordata; class Actinopteri; order Pleuronectiformes; family Scophthalmidae; genus Scophthalmus; species Scophthalmus maximus. The sequence continues at coordinate 4,411,751 of NC_061528.1, forward strand.
CTACCCGCTGCTTTGTATTGCACCCGACGCTCCGAGCTAAATGACACAAACAATATGAAACACAATAAAAGAGCCATAAGCGTATATGACCCGGGGGGTTCCACGCATGTTTCTGAGTCACGTGGTTCGGAGTGAAGAGGCCAGTTAGGGCTCACTGAAGCAAAGACTCTCACGGATATGAAAATGGACATGGATCAAAATTCATGAACGTCTCTCACCTCGCGGGGGGGGGGGGGGGGGGGGGGGGGGGGGGGCGAAGGGGCCATAATTCAGAATGCATAACGAGGCGATGGGCAGCCAAAAGGAAAACCCTTAAAATGAACTATAAAATGGAAATAGATGGAAATCTTTAAAAGGCAGAAGAAGTTGCCAATTTTCAATATCAGCGGGGTTGAAAGGGTTTTCTGAAAAGATGAGGCTCGTGCAGAATTTATCAGTTTTTGAAGTCTGAATATTATTTTTTCCCCCCCAAAAAAATCCATTATGGGACAAGAGAGGGGAAATTATAGTAATGAAACGGGCCACTAGAAGACTTCCGAGGGGGAATTTTTACATAATAATCTAATTGATCTTCACATGAGTGATCGCTTCGGGAGAAAGAGAATACAGCTGGTTTCCAAACAGGACAGGAAACACATACGTCCTGTAACTCCTCCTCCGTACGACATCGGTGTTTCAACGTTGTGGTTGATTTTCAGAGTAGACATGCGGATCAAAAGTGTATCTTACTTTACTTTATGCCATGGCAGCTTTGTAAGCAATATCACTGTATAGTTTCTACTGTGTGATACTGACAAACAAAACCCCTGGAATAATCAATATATTGATAAAATATGAGAATTACACTTTGAAGAAAACTCTATTTTTGAAACCGATACTGATTCTTTTTTAGAGATAAACATCTGACAATGATATATTAGTCAGAATTCTTTCGATTAAAATAACAAACATTTGATTATGTTTACTTTTCTTTATACAATTTACTAACCCCCTTCTCTGACACTGAATCTGACACAGATAAAAAAAGAGAACTCAGCTACTGGCAACAGTAAAGGAGCCCATACCCTTTTTTATGGATTTGCCTGCTTTTAAAAAACTGAATTAATGCACTAATGTTGTATATTAGGCAACTTCACAGTGAGAATTGAAGAAAGGAGCAGAAAAAAGCCTCCATCGTCTCAGCTTGATCTTCTCTCCAGCTGTCACAAGGAAGTTGTCAGGATCCATCTCAGCACATCAGACGCCGCTTCGGCACGCACACGCGCGCACGCACGCACGCAGGTGCACAGCCATACTGTACACACATTGAGATGCACACGAATACACCTTCAACCACACCAAGCAGGCTTTCATTCAACATCGCAAAGAGAAGTGTCGAGACAATGATACATCATGTATTTTTTATGAGCGTGAGTGTGTGTGCGTGCGTGCGTCGGCTTACATCTGCTCTTTCTACCTAAAGCTCCGTCTATACACACCTGGTATATGGCTGTATGATTTATTACCATATGGACATATAACAGGTTTAATCAATTCAAAATACACTTCCTGTTGTCTAGATCCCAGGTTTCTGTTTATATATGTTCATGATCTCCCTTAACTATTGTTCTTCTTATTCTCAACCCTTCAGGTTAGGGATTCACCATCTGACATTTTTTCCCTCAGCGTTTTAGTTAGCGGCCGATAGTGAGCACCGATCAGATCCCAGTGTTTCATTAATAAGCGGCATAAGACTGGAATCATTCTGACCAGCAGAACCGTGAAATACTTTTAAACTGCCCCGAACTTCTGTTCCCTCAATGTTCCCATTATCTCTACAGTACTTTCAGCTAAATGTGCGAGTTTAGCGGCGCACTACTGACACATACATAGACGTAAACATAAAGAAATGAATTGAAAATATCATATATTGTCCCTGATACCCGATCATCGTAATCAATTGGTTAAATCAGCAGATCCACAACACTTTCTGTCGGTCAGGCGAGGAAAAGCAATTTGCAGATGTTAAAGATGTTATAGGTCAAACCGTTCATCATTCAATCAAGAAAATATGATCATCACATCAGCCCACAATGAAAACAATCCCGATGTTGATATCATCCCTGCTGCTCTTGACAAGACAAGCCGTTTTGTCGTCGCACTCGCCGCTCGCCATCCCCAGTGGGCTGCTGGGAAACTGCACCGCTGTTAAGGTCAAACAAGAATCATATGCACCTTCGCCAGCGAGAGGAGCCAGAAGGTAGGAACAAGATATAGTTGTATAGCTGCCTCTGACAGCAGCTGCTGTCAGAGGCAGAGGAAGAGGCTGAAGCTCATGAATATTAATGGGGGGGGCGGGGGGGGGGGGGTCCTGAAAATATATTTCTTATTTACTTAGACAAACAGGAGAGAAGGTGTGTGTGTGTGTGTGTGTGTGTGTGTGTGTGTGTCTTAGACGTTCCAGCTGACTGGTGCTGGGATGTAGCCAAACTTATATTGGAGGATGAAATGGAAGACAGAAAGGCAAAAGATCATAGTGAAGCAGGACTCATGGAACATAACATGATCCCAAGTAGACAACAACACACACACACACACACACACACAAACACACACACACACACACACACACACGCTAAGATGGATGACTACGCCCGGTTTGCTTATGTTTTCTCTTTCTCCCGAGGAAGCCGCGGAGGCAGAGAAAAGAAGCAGATGACACGCCGTCCCTCTCTGCTGTGGCCCCCTAAAATGATTACATCAAAGTCTGCCGGGCGGCCGACTCAAAGATAAAATCCGAGGCTAAATTACAGCAGGAGGTTTTTTTTCTTTCTATCTTTGTGGCGAATGTGTCAATTGCGTCGGAACCTAATTTTCCCCACAGTCCGCCTTTTATCGGCAGCAATCTGCAGGGCCTTCAAATGGATTTCTGAAAACAACTGGCTTTTGTGAGGCGAGGGAAATCTACAGGGGGGAGGGTGCAGAAAGCCTCCGAATAAAGCTCATTTGGATGTTTTCTGTTGACAAAAATAAGAAATTGAAAAATGTAATGTTGAAATGGAGTTATCCTAACCCCATGGCACTGAATAGGCACCTATGGTTGCAGGAAAAGAATGAATGAAAGTAGTTATCTTTCCAAAATCACATAGTCTTACCTGTACAGTAAAAGGTGAGGAAGAAGAGGAGAAGGCCGGTGACCAGGTTCCCCAGGAAAGTGACCACTCCGCAGGTGATGCCTTCAGGGACCGGGTAGACGGTCTCGATGAAGAGCTCGAAGAATATCGGCACGCTGCTGTTGATGAAGATGCCCACCAGGATGCAGGATGTGTACAGGATGGCTAGAGGGGGAAAACAGTTCAGACAACAATGAGCAACAGTTTAACCGGGATCTCGGATGTAATTGGGCATCAAATCCCACCTCAGCGACTGTTGTAAAAGATGATGGCACACCAGTCAAGTTTTATGGGGCAGCGGCGGTGATTTATGCGGCCGCCTCCTGCAGCCTCCTACTGTACCATTTGTTCTCACCGGCGCTGGGATTTATCACAAAGCCTCATCTGGAAACATTTCATTTAAGAATGCTTCCCCCTAAAGGTGGCAATTTACAGGGAGCAAAACTAAAATGCTGTTGGTGTTTTTGATGGAATTAGTTGAATATGTCAGGTTAATGCGTTTCAAGGCGCTCAAATCTGGACATAATGTTTCTCGTTATTACTGAGAATCAGCAATGAAAACAGAACATTACTTTTTCATACCTTACTCACAGAGGGATGCCAGAAAGATTTATACTTTTTTCATTTAAATAGGAACAAATTTAAATCAAAAGTTATTCCATGTCATCTTTTCATCATACTTGGTATTTTTTGATACTCCAACAAAGTGAGGTTTGATACCCAGTATCAATTTGGCATGAGATGTCACTCTGACCACATTTGAATTTGAATTTATTAATATATTGCTGCTTTAAGATTACATCCTAACTCAGGATTAAGTTATAATTATTTCACGTATTCTGCAATATATATCACAAAATAAAATGTCTTATTCTTTTACCAAAATGTGCAGTTGTCCACAATAGCGAACAGCGCGTCTCATTTGCTGCTTTCATTTGTGTGCCCGTAATAGAAAGAATTAATTCCGAATAGCTCACTTTTAATTTTCTAATTTAAAATCATGATGTGCCGACCGGCTCAATCTACTTCCCCACAATTAAGTTCGCCCCCTCTCTGAGTTTGGGTGTGACGTAGCCTTATTGCTACAACGACACCCAGCACGTTATTTATTCGTGTTTGCAGAGCGATCAGGGAGCGTTTAGTACGTCGGGGCCATCTCGGGGACCTCGTCCCCGCTGTCGTCCCTTTGGCCGCAACCTAAAGCGAAATGTGTGAACGTGCATTACGGTGGATTGCGGTGGAGATCAAGCCGTCGCCTCTGGAGCATCGCGTCCCCCTCCATCTCCCTTATCAGTGCAGATTGGTCCAAATGAGCTCCCCATTAGCCTGCACGTCCCTTTGATCACCGCGCCTCCGAGGGGCCCTCGTGTTCCCACCCGCCTGCCCCGTGACAAGGAACCCGAGCGGCACTTGTGCGGCAGCCATCAAGGCTCGTCTTTATTTGAACCCTAATGAAGCGCCGATATCAAACCCTCAAGAGCACTTCTTCGACAGCTGCACTTTTCCCTCCCTCTCGCTGTTGAACAAGGCTTTCTGCTGCTAGTTCCCAGGAGATCACAGATCGGAGGGACGTACATCACCGGTCTGAGGAGAAGATGTTTATTCTGGAAATGATGGTGGGCATTTAGGGCTGCAGCTAATATGAGCTCAATTTGATCTTTTACCTGATGAAGAGTAAAGCGTGTAACGTGTTTAGCTACATTAAAGGAACCAAAATCCTCCGTCAAGTGGCAAGGAATTAACGTTGTCTTTTGGCTGCGAGAGGCTGCTGGAGCGGGTCACCATCTGCATATTAGTTGGGTTTTTTTAACACCGGATGCCCCTGCTGACACAACCTGGATTAAAGAGGACCCAGGAAATGAGCTGCCAAACCAGGGAGCCGGAGCCAAATGGCCTCTCTACCACCTGAGCCCATGGCCCCCACCCCCGTCCCCTCGCCTAAAATGAGCAACGTCACAGGATCTCATGTTAGGAGATGGAGAGCCGGAGATAAAACTTGTGATAATGGTATAAGAATATCCTTCAAAATCTCAAGATATTACACATCATCTCGTACTCGTCTCTGAATGTACGTCACACAAACACTTGCTATTCGGGCGCTGGGAGAATAGCTTAACTTTAATACTTAAAAAGACGCACATGCATAAGCTGCATGAGGGGGATTATACTTTATGAAAAGCTGAATCTATGACAAAGACGTCCATGAAATAGTAAATCTGCAGAGTCCAGTACATCTGTGTGTACCTTCTTATATTTGGGCCAACATAAGAAGGATTTAGTGTTAACTTGTGTCTGTCAATACAACTCAATAATGCCTTGAATATTAATTAATCTTTAGGATGATAAGGACTATAGTTGGACCACAGAAAAACTGAAACTGAAACAAAAATCTAATGACAACCTTTTAAGCTAAATATTTACATTTCTTTCCCCTAAAGACTAGTCACGTGTTCACAGAGATTAGGCCGATGTGTGTGTGAATGTGTGTCTGTGTGTGTGTGTGTGTGTGTGTGTGTGTGTGTGTGTGTGTGTGTGTGTGTGTGTGTGTGTGTGTGTGTGTGTGTGTGTGTGTGTGTGTGTGTGTGTGTGTGTGTGTGTGTGTGTGTGTGTGTGTGTGTGTGTGTGTGTGTGTGCCACGCTGGGATAAGAGGTTTTTGTCAGATTTCTGCTGCAGCATCACGGCGCCCTCTCGCGTGACGTGCCAGGTGGATGAACAGCCGCAGACTGCCAGTGACTCTGATAAGAGCAACGCCAGAGCTCGGGCAAATAAATGATGATGGATGACAATCGCCAAAATCAGCGTGCTTATTGGTTTGGCTTCGGGAAAAGGCAGCTAAGGCCACTAATGTCCCAAATGGGTTCATCACTGACATCAACTAATGGATTGATTCTACTGAATAAGCACTGGTTTGTGCCGTTATGGCACTAGATCCAGTAGATATCGCCCTGGAAAGACACGGTGAGCCTTTACGTCTTTCTGGGGCGATATCTACTGCATCTAATGAAAGAATCATTTTAATGATTACATTTGCATATGTATTTTACTCATTATTTTAGAACCTGCGCTGTTGATTGTGGTTCTTTCTTCTTTTCTGGTGTCTTTTAACAAACCATTCAGGGGCAGCACCCCTAATTCCCAATTTCAACTTTGTGCAATGACGATAAATTCTTCTCACGTACACAATGGTCTAAAATGTACTAAGCCGGAATATAAAATAAAACACACCTGCCAGTGTGGTTCCGCTGCAAAAATCCACGTAACAATTCAGAGTGGATCGTTCTGCCTTTGGCAAATCTATCCGGGCGCTGAACTGCCCACGCAAATTCACTTTGGCTCAGCGTTGTATCCGAGCCTGCGACCGACCTGTGTGCGATGTCACCTTGACAGCGACGCTGCTTTTGGACCCACCTGCGGTGGAGGGAAGGTGAGTGACTCTGCTCAGACAGGTGAGCGTGAACCAGGTGGACGACAGCGAGGCTCCGGCCAGCATCAGCACCAGGATCAGCTTCAGCATCCCTCGGATGGAGTCGGCAAACCTGGGAGCGAAATATATTCAAGTTACTGCTCTAAAATCAACGACAGAAGGAGAAAAAAAGGCAGGCGAGACTAACAGAAGGGAGTGAAGACAGCCGCTTCAGAAACAAGAGGCATCCTTCATAAACAACGGGCGGCGATGGGATTTCTCGGTGTCTGCCGCTTCTTGTGATGTGGTGTCGTCCTCGATTACAGGAGACGTGCATTGTTTTCGGAGAAAAGGGCCGGGTCGGTTCCTTCTCCCACTTGATTCCGAGTGCGTGTCGGTTGCACATCATCACAGACACTGTTCCGAGAGTTGATTTCAATTTGTTTAAACAGACACAGACTCCAGAGATGTTGAGCGATTGTATTATATTGCGGGAGACAGGCCCGAATTCTCAAAACTCTCTTTGTGGTTTCTCTTTGTAGCCCTTTTCTAAACCCCTTATAGTTCATTGGCTCCTTTCTGCTCCTGAGGGTAGGCAAACGTATGCTTTGCAAAGAAAAAGATTAGATGGAGCTACAGAAGCCCGTAGCAGAGACAGACACTAATTACTTCTGTTTTGTTGCTCGCTCAGACGAGATGCTCCGAGAGAAGAGAGCTGAACTTTGACAATGAACTTAACGGCGGAAGGAAAAAGAAATGTTGGAAACGGCTGATTAGTTCAGCGAGGGAGTGAGGTTCTGTCAGTGTGCAGACGGGGGGGGGCAGGGGGACGATGGCAAATCAACTTTTGGGGCAGATAATGAGAACACCTCTCCGCTCAGAATATCTCAGGATGGCATTTCGGATGACATTAACGTCCCCGCGGATTTCACGAGCTGTCATTCACGGACCTCGACGCGTTCCCCTCCGGGTTCGCGGGACACGCGCCCTCTGGACTTTCAAAGCACCGCGCGGGGGGGGGGGGGGGGGGGGCATAACACGATGAGTTCCTGTCGTTGCTGATTAACACATCTGAAGCCGTCACATTTCTGTTCTCAGTGAATGAGCTGCCGGTCGCACTGGTAAAACAGGGCAATCTAGTCAAGAGTGGCAACTACACAGAGATGTCTCGTTTCGCTGCCTCTCAAATCTGCATCGCGCATCTGCCACCGACTGGCTCGCGTCCACAACCCCTTCAACCTCCCCCCCTCCGGTGCCAGAGAGGGATAAAGTCCTTCGCCTGCTCGAAGCCCAAACCCTCGTCTCTTTACATAGAGGATCACAGGCTACTCCACTGTATCAGCTCCAATCGATCCTCCGGGCAGAAACGCCATAAGTAGCTTATTTTCTGCGTACTCAACCTCTGATGCTCCCTGACTGAGTCCACTTGATAAAGGGCCTGGTCGCTGATTGCCAAGATAAGTCAGCTGCGGCACAGATTTTTAATGAGAAGAAATACAAATGAGCAGAATTTGAGTTTTTGAAAAACCACTGGCTGAGAGGAAAGTGAAATATCCTACCAACATAATCGTTGGTGTTTTTATGTTTTCTTCATGTCAATAAATTATATGAGGACAAACCAAATATCTTGTTAGTGCTACTAACAAGTATTTACCTGTGTAGTCGAAGTCTGATAGAACTAAAGCCAGAGCGATATGGATTTTTGGGGGCCGATGCCGATATCGATATCAGGGAGTATAAGATTCACGATATGTATACATCGGCAGACATATATAATCTGTCCTAAAATGTCGTTATCAAACCTTTATGACAAAAAAGTCTAATCGAGGCTTGATATTTTAGTTTAACCACAGACTTTACTATAAATAACTATAAAGAAAAAGAAAAAGAAAATACAATCAAATATATAGAACTTGAAATAAGAATATAAACATCATTTATTTCACATAAAAATGTAAAAAGAAATGCAATTTTTTTTCTGCAGTTTATTCGGTACAATAAAATATTGAATATCGGTAAGCATACGCACCGATACCGATATGTCTGTGAAAGGCTACTATCGGCCAAACACATACACACCGCTTTACGTACTTGCTTGAAACAAGAGAACGTGACACAAAACACGTTTCACACATTGGAAAGGACTCAAACATCTAGTTGCTTTTGCTGTTTGTTTTTTTCTTCTATAGAATTTGTTGACATCCAAGAAAAAATACAGAATAATTATGACACTTTTCTCCAGTTTTCAGAAAGAGAGCAAGTGCCAATAAAAGCCGGAGGAAATTGCTGCCTCACCAATCCAGGTATATCGTTTTAATGTATTTCAGAGCGCTTGTTACGCTACCGGGTGAGTAAAGAGGGTCATAGCATCTCACGAGGCAATGTCAGAATTAAAAGCCAATCTTTCACGCTCCTCTCACGGGATTTATTGGCCATAAAGAACGGGATCATTTAAGTAATGTGGGAGTCAGATTCCATTTTCTGCTCTCGCGGCGCCTGCGGGGGATAACGGTGAGATGTATTATCTGTGCAATATTATCAATTGCGCCTGTCTGTTTGAGGGACACGCTGCAAATAACCAAATTGATGTAGACGCTGTAATGTGATGGCCAGCGAGCAATCGCCGTTTTTTTTTTTTAACAGGCAGCGGCTGATCCTCATTTGTGTTCTTGCTCAAATCCCGTCTTATTAACCTGGAGCGTCGTCTGGCCCGGCCCTTTGTGATGTGGAGGAGAATAACCCGGTCGGTCGCGCCGCCACCTCCCCTTCCCCTGCTCTGCTCTGCTCTGTTCCCGGGGCTTCGCAGCGGTGAGATAATGAGATGGTTGTTATTCTTTCCCTCCACCATTCCGGCGATAGCCACTGTCCTCCAATCAGCTTCTAACTGGGCCACACAATTAAAAACAGTCGCCAGGAGTGTTTTGTCCGATGTTTTTCCCCGCGACAGATGCAGCGCGCCGCGGAGCATCCGCCGCCACTAAACCGAAGCCGCTGCGCTGAGCTCGCTGCCGTTCAACCATCCGCCGACAAAAAGACACGCGGCGATGAAATTATGGTTTTTGGCAGAAGGGGAAACTGCCGACCCCCCCCCCCGCAAGAAATTTTAATTCTGCAGCCACTTAAAGTGTGAAGCTGCGACACGAAGATCGTTCAAACCCGGGGGCCTGTTTTCTGCCCCCTGTGGTTAAACCGTGCTCGGCTGAGGGAGAGGGGACAGCAAGCGGCATATAATAAGTCACATCGCGACATGAACAACTGCCGCTGGTGGGTGAGACGGGGGACAGAGATTGCTCTCTGCTCACTTCATTACCACGGGGCTTCCCTGGGAATGTATCTAATGATGGCGTGTTAAGGCGAGAGGATGAAGAAGGAGAAGGAAAAGAGCCGAGCGAGGCGACATTTAGTTTGAAGGGGGAAGAGAGAGAGAAAGAAGAAATGAAAGCGTCGCTTCCCGACGGACGACGAGGTTGAAAACCCACGATGCTGAGAGAGAAGGGCTGCGTCAGGAGCAGCGGCCACAAATCACCCCAGGTTAACGTCTCAGTTGAGATCTCGCTCGGCAATCAGATTATTACACAGATATAGCCGGCGTAAAATGTATACGTGTGTGGTTAAATGGTGATGAAATATTACTTCATTTGAACATTTTGAGATGTTTATGGTGGATATTAAAAGTTGTGTAACTGCTTTTGAGTATTTGACTTTCACTTAGATTGATTCACAGATTGAGCTGACGAAATATGAAACTTCCCCCGGGTGAATGGGTGGAACTTAAGAGCCGCAGTCAAATCGATACACCGATACTTAAGACTCGTTTGTTTTCATAATTTATCAACCGACAGAAAATACCTTGAGTTTAGTTTAGAGATGCAACAGTTAATCGATCAACCAATTAGTAATCGAAATTAATCCCCAACGATTAATCGGTGGAAGAAAAGTAGTTTTTGTGTGGGGAAAAAGGCAAAACCCTCTGATTTCAGCTTCTTAAGTGTGAATATTTTCTGGTTTCTTTGCTCTTCTATGACAGTCAACTTAATATCTTAACGACTAAGAAAATAATCGACAGATTTAAGCGATAATAGTTGTACTGCGCTAACTACAGCTTTTGTAGAGTCTAACTTGGAACTTGGTCTCATATAATAAGAGACCAACTCTATTGGGACACAATTCACTGGCATGATCAGCGAAGTTCAAATCCGACCACTAACCAACCACGTGCAGCCATTTGCAAAAGCTTCATCAAATGTGCGCATCAAAGAGAAGACGGATGAATCCCTCCGCGGACTCGCCGGGTCTGAGCAATCAACGGCGATAATTCAACAGCTCTGTTTACATACACTCGGTCTTGTGCTGCGAACAGCTCCATTGATTAGCAGTGGGAGTTATGGGCTCATTTCCCTGATTACAACTTGAAGAAAACACAGTGGGCCCGCGGCCCGGAAGTGCTGATCGGGCGTCCGCCTGCGATTAACAAACAGAGGAGGGTCCCGAGAAAACTCTGCAGATCACTCTCCCTACTCGAGTGAATGTGGGTGAAGCGGTCTCAGACCTTTGGACCCCCACGGCATATATCTCTCAGAGCGGGAATGGATCCGCCTGCTTTTGCAGACTCCACACTCCCCGCCGTTTGCCGCGCGGCTCGTTATTCATCCCGGGAGGTGACTTACTCTCCGCGCTCTATCACAGAGTTTGCTGGATTCAGATCGTAGATTAATCGAGAGGAGATTAGAGGGAGATCTGCTCCTTTGACTCAACTTCAGGGCAACTCTCCGCCGTTCTTCGCAAGAGATCTATTAGTTATTGACAAGGTTAGAAACAGTAAAGTTTGTTTGAGTCAATCGGTCACATTGACAGACTGTTCAAATCCACATTCAATCCTGGAACAGGTGGTGTCAACCTCCATGTCTGTATCAAAGTTGCAGATGTGTTGGACTCTCCATTTAAACAATGCTACGAAAAAAACTATTTTTGTCCTGTGAACACTTTGGAAAAAGGATTGTCTATTTCTTAACGTTCACCACGGGTTACTCGTTGTTTTTTTTATCTGATTTTTTCATAAAGAAATAAAACAAGCCAGTTTTTCGACAAGAAAATTGCAAGATAAGAAAGTCTGTGTAGCCACTGTATACATTTTATTATATCTTACACTATTACTAATCTCCTGACCCCCTCAGATTTATTTTAAAAATCTTTTGTGTGTCCTGAGCTGGAGGTTGGGAACCACCGATCTACAAACACCCTGTTATACTTCTTAATAGTTCCTTCAAGAGACAAATGGCACTAACCTGCAAAGTAAGTAACTGAAAGAGTATGAGAATCTAGACACTGCTCTTCCTAAAGGGCCAGGAGTTGTATCTTTCCTCCTCATTGTGGTCACCGTGTGTTAAAGGATAATTCCGCTTCTTTCAACCTGGCGTATGCACACAAACCGGTAACCTGCACGAATCTCACAGATTTCCAAATAAAGGTGATTTTATAAAATGAAGCATTTGAGTCTTAATGGGAAGTCAACACGGAAAGTGGCCGACTGGAACTGCCATTCTGCTGACCGTACTCTAGGGATCTACGTCTGAGGCATGTCTGTTGTTCCTGCCATCGGAGGTCTGCTAATGTACATGAGGGGTTACAGTAAATGCTCATTTTCTAATTTGATGCCTCACCGGGTCCATGGAGTTCTCACCGAGCTGGGTGGTATTAGCCTAATAATCAGACTGAATTGCTATTTTGTTTTCGACACTGAGTCGTACATGTGTGTGTGTGTGTGTGTGTGTGTGTGTGTGTGTGTGTGTGTGTGTGTGTCTGTGTGTGTGTGTGTGTGTGTTCTCTCTCGAAGTTTCATAATAACATGGATGAGTAGGCTGCGACTAACCAGGTCGACGGAGTTTTGTTTTTATGGGAGATGTTAATTAGAAAGTCTATTCGAGGAAAGGTATGTTACACATCGCCAGACTGAACTTATTTGTCCGATCTCCTCTCACAACTTCATGTTCACCTTTAAAACCAATAACTTGAGACAGTTGCGCCGTCAAAAAGAGAAAGAAAAAGGCGAGCTTTCACTTACCTGGCCATCGCCACTCCGAACACACACCCGCCGACCGTCGACCAGAAACCAATCCAACCTGCGTCCACCTGTGGAGGTAAAAAGGAAAAGATGATGGGATGATGGTGGGTTGCAAAAGAAGAAGGTAAGAGGCAAGAGAAAAAAGGAAAGAGTAGAGTAGAGAAGAGTAGAGTAACAAACGGTGAGTCGTTCAGTGTTCAACATGCAGTCCACGACTAAGAGGACAGAGCTGGACAGAGTGTACTTAAGTCTACTGAGGCCTGTCAGTCAGTGTGTGTGCGTGTGTGTGTGTGTGTGTGTGTGTACACGGTCGTTGTCCTTTCTTATTTATGCTGAATAAGGCCAACACATACACTTGGCCTTAAAGTCAGGAGGCAAAATGTTGGCATGGGGACTGCAGCAGAATCAATATGAGGTAAAGAGTAGCACACACACACACACACGCACACACACACACACACACACACACACACACACACACACACACACACACACACACACACACACACACACACACACACACGCGCACACACACACACACACACACACACACAATCAGTCTGTGGCACCATAGTGGCAGCGAAGGTGTTTGGTTCGCATCAATCTCCCCCGAGAGCCAATAACTCACATTCAACCAAATTCAACCAGATGGGAGATGAGACGGCGCTGGAGCAGAATCCCAAGTGGGAACTGATGCTTTTTGTTTAATCACACACTCTGCGACGACCCGTCGGGAAAGGTCCGTAATGAAGACAAGTGGGCGTATCAAAGTTATTAAATGTAAAGCGTACTCCGGCTGAAGTTAAGTGATGAATGCTTAAGATGTTATTCATTTATATGTTATCTAAATTACACTGCGTGTCTTCTGCGTGGGCCAAAATCATCTGTAACACGCTAAATGCTGATTGGAAATGGCCCGCGGTGACCTCACCCAACAAATGACACAGAACCAAATATTTTTAACACACACTTGGCACCTACAGTACGACTGGTGCTTATTATCTACATACCAATGCAGGGGGTTTATGAGGCATCACATCGGCACATTGGTTTGTGCACCAATTTAGGAAGCTAAACACAAAATTTCCTGCCAAGCCGTTTCAATCCTGAGATGCAAATTACTATGTTTCATGTGCGGGTGGAGAGTTAATTAACTGCAGTATTCTTAGGGCCTTGGAAAATCAGATTTGGAGCTTAATCATGTCTGCTATATTGCGATTGTGTCAATAAGCGGGAGACGACTGTTGTTGTCTCTTGACACAGAAAACGTGTCTGTTTTTCCTTAATTTTCTCTCCCAGTCTCTGGTTATAAGCCATTTTTAAGCCAATATACAAAGACGTCATCCTTCAGCTTCAGTCTGACGTGGTATTCCTTCACTCCCAATTCCCAAATAATCCCCAGAAAATCCACACAACAGTCTTTAATAGCGCTCCGTGTATTCGGATCAAATTAAACAGAACGCTCAAGAATTCTGAGAGTGTTTTTTGTGAGGGAATGAAAACATGCTATCGAACTCAAAGAAGCGGGGACGCCTCGGATCAGCCCTTCTTAGATCTGTGTATTCCAAACGGCTCGTCTCCATTACGGGAACAATTACACGCGACTGACGATCGCCGTGCGGCACCTCGTTCCCTGAGTCCTACTCATTATGGTAATGCTGAGGTCTGAGCTCAATCCCTCCGTCCGCTGGCCGAGCACGTCTCCACCCTGCAGCGCTCTCTCTCGGAGCAGACACTCGAACCCCCTGGGGTGCACTGCCTTTACAAGATCCTCTACTATCCCCACTTCCAAACTAAGAATTACACACTTGAGGAGAGTCCGACCCTCAGTCAGACCCCGTACTGCTGCCACATGATTGGCTGAAAGGATCATTGCATGAAAAAGATTTGATCCGATTCATTTTTCAAAATCCAGCCGGATATCTTCCTCTACAGAGAAGCAGCGAGGGGCCATTTTCAGGATGGGACACCCTAGTTTTCTCGATCGAGGCTATGTCAATTCTTAGATGATCCATGTCTACATAAGGTGTGTGTGTGTGTGTGTGTGTAGCATCTGGCTGCAACACACGACATGCTACTTAAAGGGCCAGTAAGCGATTCTGGAGAAAGCTTGTTTCTCTTGTCGTTGTGGTTTTCACCGCTCTGGCCGCGCGGTGAACACGGGTCCTCTGTGTGGGAGTCTGACGCACTAACCACGAGGCCAAAACCACCGAGTTGCAGCACCACTCCCCAGGGGTCGACAAGTGACCATTTTTTCTATTTGATTTACGGAGCCTGGGCTAAGGCGGAAAAACCCGATTTTTTCCCCCGCACAAAAGCGACAGCGAACGGACGGAGAGACAAAACGCGTTTAGCTCTAGAATTGCCTACTGCCCCTTTAACTCTTCACACCGCCGTTTCATCCAGGATCCACCCAGTTTCCCAAATCTGCCTTTTTTCCCAGCCGGATGGCTATGACCCGGAGAGCCGGATTGGTGTTGGATCAGCTATTCTCATCAGAACAAAGAAAACTTTTCAGAACTTATCTAATGCATTAGTATTCCTCCATCAGTTTTGTATCAAAAGGCACATCCTGTAACAGCTCACCTCACTGGAAACGACTCTTTTTCTATTCTTAAAAAACACTTTTTATCTCCTTTACTAGCTTGGATAAAAGACATGTGGAGGAGAGAAAAAAAAATAATCTTCTGAGAACAAACGAAGTCTGAGAGATACTTGGCATGCACTCCGCTCCCTCTTGACAGGCGCATGAAGATAGAGGTGTGTGACTAGAAGCGCCTCATCCTCCGCATCGCCTGCATGTGATCTCCTCTCGAGCACAACCTGATTGATGACGACCTTGAAAAGGTTCTACGTTTGTCTTTCAACGCGCTGCTGCGTCGCAAGGCCCCGAGAATGCAAACGACGCAGAGCTTTTCTTTTCCTCGGACCCTGCATCGTACAACCCGACCGACTCCAACCAAACCTTGACTACGTCCGACCGAAGACGGACTGCAAATGATCCTTTTAGGTTCCTGGATGTAAGACGGAATCTGTTGTTTGCACGGTGTAGCACACACAAGGGGGTGAGAGCGAGTTAATTAAGCTCTGCAGAAAAGCTCGGCTTTCAGGAGGCCTCCCACCACTGAACTACACGCCTCCTGTTCGATCAGGAGCCTTGGAGTTAATTATTCCTCAGTTGTCTCCAGTATTTCAGATCTGCTTCAACAAAAAAGAAATGCACACTACCTGTGTATTTGACTCCTGTAAAGGCGCGACAAGTTTCGAAATGCAAGGAGGAACCTCATCGCTCATTCATCCCATTGTTCATCTGAGTGGGCTGCGTTTGTGAGAGGGCTCTGCAAATTGCGGGCACAGAGGAGGGTTTTCAAGAAGGGGTGGGGGGGGGGGGATAAAACCTGGCGGATCGAACGGTAAGCTACTCGTGCCGCTTTTGTTTTGTTTTTTTATGCATAGATACTACGATAAGCTTCCTGGCATTCTATTCTTGGTTGCGACGTATCCGCCGAAAAGGGCAAGCGAGATGAAATATAGAGCGTCGGGTCGAATACGCGTTGACCCTAGACTGCTCAATTTCACAAAAAGCATCCGAAATAGCAGCGCTGACAAAAGGATGGCACCTTTTGTTGATGGAATGCAGTTTGAAATTGCTTCCCACACAAACATTTTCTTGGCAACACGGTATGTGCTCTGAGATAAAACCCCTCACAGCTCAAGAGCCAACAGAAGTGTGTGAACCCTTTTGGAATCACCTGGATTCACCTTTTCCTGCATGAATTATGTCAGAAAATGTAATCTGATTGTCATCTCGGTCACAGGTGAAGATAAACACAATGTGCATAAGCTTATAACACACAGAGAACTATGATCTTTTCTGTTTTTGTGTAAAAACAACCCGTTAAACATTCACAGTGCTGGAGAAAGAAGATGTACACGTGGAATGATGATTATTCAAAGGTGACCTTGGCTCCCTGATGCTCTTTTCTTTTTCTTTCTATCCAAACCTAATACATTAACAAGATTAAAGTGATACGTTATTCTGCCGCCTACCTGGCTGACTTTAGCCGGAGTGAGGACCATGTCAAGGACTCCCGCCCAGCCGGCGATCACTCCAGTGGGGACTGCGTAGGCCAGCGCCAACATCAGGAACCGGAAGTTACTGCAGGAGCCAAAAAAAAAATTAAAAAAACATTAGATATTCAAGATTGCACTCTTCTATATCTTCTATAATATGATGGAGGTTCTGTGTGATTTGTTTAGCTGATCACCTCTAGTTTAAATGTTAACTTTAGCCACAAGGTTCTGTAAAAGCAGACGGTTGAGGTCAAGTTCCGTCCACATCCTAGCGGCACTGGCCTGAGATGAAAGAGCGGAACGCGACATAATGGAAAGACTCCTTCTCCTCCAGTTCACTGGTGTTTTGGAGGCCTGCCATCCCCTCCAGGTCCTTTCTACTATACTACAGTATCACTTTACACACACACACACACACACACACACACACACACACACACACACACACACACACACACACACACACACACACACACACACACACACACACACACACACACACACACACACACACACACACACACACACACACACACACCTTTGGCTCGTCTCCGGGGGCTCCTGTCACAGAAAGAGATCTACAGTATCCTTACGCGGCAGCTTAGTGACAGAGAGTTACGCCGCTAAAAGTGGGCAGAGCTGCCAGAATAAAGCAGAGAGTTATCACGGAGGGGCGACGTGCACCGTAAAACTGAACAATACGGTCGAAAGCTATGGATTTATGTTGCTTATTCGAGATAATCCCGACGTTTGACACGATGGCCCGGTGTTGTTCACAAGATGGGATTGGGATAATGCAATCGATTAGTTCTGGCTTTAGCGATGACAAATCGAACACTCTGAATCGGATTAAGCATTTACTCAACACTGGAATATGATCAAAAAAATACTTTTCACGATTTCCTACACTCCAAGGTTATTCGTAAGACCGACAAATTAAACCCCAAACACATATTCCTTTACAATATTCCGAAGTTTAACACAACTTAGAAGCTAAAACCAGAAAACGTTATGCATATTTCTTAATAAAATTACTTTATCAATGATTATTTTCAAAACTGCCATAGACTACATTTCAACGGTCCAGGTTTTGGCTTATGTTTTCTATGCTACATATGAAGTTATCAAACTTCACAACAGGAGATGAGAACACGCACCATCTCCAGGCTGTGATAAATGGCTTCAGGCTACTGATAGTGTTGCTGCAGGGTTCGTTACGAGCTGTCGGCTAATATCTCATCAGCTTAACAGGAAATAGAAAAAGAAAATAAAAATCACCTATGCTTTGTTATGTATGCATATCCTGCACACGCACACGCATGCACACACCACACACACCACACACACAAACACAAACATGCACAGAGAGAGAAAGCTCACCTCTTCAGGCTACATGGCCCTGTTCCAATCGCATGCAGCCCAATTACAATCACTTGGAAGAAGACCCGCACTAATCACCTTCGCCCCAATGAGGTGGCGTGCTGATTTAAACCGGCGCCACCTCCCTCCACGCTAACAATGTGATTAGAATTGCTGGGCGTCTGACAAATGAGGTCTCGGGGGGGGGGGGGGGGTGGCTGCCAGACCGGGCAGCGGATTCATAGATAGATTGTTTTTGTTTTCCCGCTCTCCTCCTCTTGTTTTTTTTTTGGGGGGGGGGTTATGAACATTGTTTAGCCGCATTTATTCTCCGCCTGCTTTTGTTCATTGTAATGCCGGCGTCATTTGGAGCCGCGGGGACAATCAAATCAAAAGCCTGTGGCTTCAAACACTCAACAGTTTAAGTCAGTCTTTGAAATCGCAAACTATGGTGGGGACTCGTCCCGGGACACAAAGCTCTACGTGTTGCTGTAAACATATGCACACCCTTCCCCCCCTTCCTTCCCCCGACACGGGTGAACTTCAGACGACGAATCGCTTCTGTTCGCAGAACACTTTTTGTGAGAAAAACAAACACTGCTGCGCGCCCGTCTCGTCCTAAGCAGTACAAATGTATTTGGCCTTGGAGAGAGTATGGAGAGGGCCACGCTCATGAAAGCCCCCGTGATGGAGCATCCCCTCCCTCTCCGCTTTTCTCCCAGTGCCCCTTTTCATCAACCTAACCACAACAGCAGGAAATCAATATCCATGCACCTTTTTTTCCCCTCCGTCTGGGAGCTTATTCAGATCGCCGGAATGTAAGCAAGCAGACGCTGGCTACTGGCGTGAGAGAGGGAGACATATTTTCCTTTTACTTCCTGCTGGGGGTGATGAAATATTTCTGAATAAGTCCTCAGAGCTGCCGGTGTCATCTGCTAAGTGCCATTTGTCCTTGGCAGACCTGGCTGGGGGATCGATGCATCAAAATGACAACTTTCAAAGCTAAAAGCGAGCACGACGTCAATGCGCGGGCTTCGGGCTGCTGAGCATTCCCTCAGACTGCGCTCGGGAAGAACTATAATGATAACTTGTACGCCGCGTGCGGCAGAGACATTCGGGCTTCTAATTAGGCTGCTGCTGCGGAGGCAGATGTGAACAGCTGGACGCGTTCATCAGGCGGAAGATCATTAACCAGAGCGCGTACCCTGACGGGGCTGAATGGATGAGCAGACACATCCGTGGACGGGTATCAGGTGGACGGGACTTGACTGACTGGTCGCCTGGCGCCCAGCGTCGCCTGGCGCCCACGCCACAAATTTGTGCAATTTTGTCAACTTCTACCGACACAAACTTCGACTAGAAAATGCGACCGGGCAACTCGGTGGTGGTCTCGGAACCGACCCTGACCTTATTAGGGCAGAAGCAGGAATCCTCCTGATGCTCGCTAATTCCCTTCACTTCGACAGTGCATTATGAAATTAGCCGATAACATTTATTAGGTCACGACCAACTTAGCTTTTCAGTGCGGCAGCGCTCCCTCGCCACATGTTACCTCACAGAAAAATTGGTTGCATGCAGGTATTTTAAAAGTATGGAGGGGGAAAGGAGCACTTGTAAATGGTGAATGGACTGTTTTTATGTAGCACTTTTCTAGTGTTATCAACCACACAAAGCGCTTTACAGTTAAAGTCACATTCACACACACACACACACACACATTCAAAAGAGCTGCACAGTTGGTAAAAACCACCACCCACGCCCTTTGTAAATAAATATCTATCGGTGAAGCTGTAAATTTAAATTCCTTTTCCCGAAGTCTTCTGATTAGCATATCTACGTCCTGTACGGGAGACAAATGGACACAAGAGTCCCTTCTCCGTCTCCATGTCCAGCCACTGCGGGAGAATTCTAATGCTCGATGCTGCTGGGCCGAGATACAACACGCTGCCCAAACAGGTCACTGGAAGGCTGCCTATCGGAAGTGGAACAGAACCCCCCTCTCAGCCCGACGGCCTAGTTGAGCTGGCCAGTGTGTGAATCTGTCCAAAACTATGCATTAGGTTGATATCTGCCGGGGGCCCCCGTCATCTATCAGAGGGAGCTCTTGCAGCGAGTTAAGCCCGTCTGTGCTGGTCAGAGGACTACGGGAAAAAGCCTGGTGCAGTTGTAGTGGCGTTATTTCTTACTACGGGGGGGGGGGGGAACCAAGACGCAGCAAACAAAGCTTGGTGCCAACTCCCCAGCTGCCATCGCCCCAGCGTTTCTTCTCCCTTCTCCAGCCCTTTAATCCCCGGCCACTGCCACAGGCCTCGTTCCTCCACAAGCCAGTTAAGAGAGCAAGATATTCGCTCCTCGGGCAACAGGGTTTTTTCTCGTGGCCAAGAGGATAAATATTTCCCCAGCAGAAAGTGTGAGCAGGGGGTTATAGTGAAATGTGACTCAATCATTGACTTTAGATCTCCTCATAGCTCTCTCCTAAGAAAATATAGACAAAGGTGATGGAGGGGAAAAAAAACCAATAACAGCATTCAACTAATACTGATATTCAAGACCTTGTCATGATAGATTATCTCTGGCTTTCTCTATCTTAAAGCTTCAGCAGTGTCCAGAGGATGTGTATTGATAACGGCCCCTGATGGTATAGATGCATGGGATGATGTAGATTTCAGCAGCGACCAGTGTATTATGGCTTAGTAGTTAATCTAGAGGGAACGCCTGTGGGTTTCCTTTGATAACAACCTCCGAGCAGATGGTGAGTGGCAGGCCCGTTCATTAAAATTCCCTATCGTTCCTCCAGATTCTGTCGCTTTAACTATCCAAGGAAAAAAGAAGCGCGCGTCGCATCAGCAAATCAGATACCAAACTACACCCTGATGGATTTGTAGAGACACAGCGGTAAGAGAAGCACTGAAGGTGAAGCAAGAAATCTGCTCCTGACGACTCTGTTAGTCGGATGTCGTGAAACATAAACCTGATTTCAAATGTCACACCGAAGATTCTTTTTACACACCAGAGTTGAATCAAGGACAGATCCAGTTATTGAATAATGTACTGAAAGAATGGTCTCAAAGTAGAAGTTGGTCATATCGATTATTACTGATCTAACAGACCGATTAGGATATTTGTCTACAAAATTGTCAAAAGGCGTCAAATATTTGAATAACACAAACTCTTAAAGCTATTTTCTGGCAGCATCTGTTGGTAAAGCTGCAAACCGCAACCAACTGTGCAACCCACAGGGGGGACACTTTATGGTGGCGCACCGCTCGATTCCATGTCCGGTTTCCGGCAGCGCTGAAAATTCAAGGAGAATGCGACGTATTCTGGACCGTTTCGTGCAACAACCGCATTCAACACGACGTAGGAAACATGGAGACTTGACAATACATTCAATTTCTGTGAATAAGATCATAAAAATGATTATGGTGAATATCGGCCGACCCCCGTAGTGTCAACCTAAAGATGTCAGTTGGCTGGGTTTGTCAGATGACTCTGTGTGTGTGTGTGTGTGTGTGTGTGTGTGTGTGTGTGTGTGTGTGTGTATACAGTGTTTCTTTGTGGTTTTACCTGAGAAGTCTGCAGATGCTGCTCCTGTAGCTGAGTCTCTGGCTCGCAGCGGCTACGCTGGGTGGCATCGGTGGGCGCGACGGGAAATAGATGAGGACCGCTGCGAAAAGCACGGCAATCACGGCCAACTCTGCCGGAGCGCAGCGACACAGATATAAAAAAACAGAGACGCACAGGTTATCTTCGTGGATAAGACAGAAAGACCAATTTGACATTTTAAAGAAAAAGGTCATGGTGACATCTTCGCCTGCAAGAACAGAATGACCTACAAGACAAGAAAGACTAAATACATGCTCAGGTTGTATCATCGTGTGAATCTGGCAAAGAGCTGTGTGATATCTTAACTGACTGTGTCCTCTTGGCAAAGCAACACATCTTACAGTTTGGTTATTTCCAAAAAGGGGAACATTTTACAGCCGTAATCATAAGGATTGATGGAGCGGCAGTTGCATTCCCACTCACATTGATTCGTCATGTAGAGAGGTGACCGGTTGCTGCCGTACAAATTGCAAAATGTGTTTTATGTACCTGTCATTTTTCATTTTTGATCACTTCCAAAACTACATAAAAGGAGCATGCTTTGCCCTTTAATAAAAAAATGAATAACAATACTACCTTAGGTTAAGCAAAAGCCTAAGCCCCAATCTATAACAGCGTGCTTGTTTCTCTTTTGAGTGCGATTTTAATCTTCTGAATCAGTTAAGCATAACAGTCCCAGCAATCTATTTTTCAGCGGGGCGGTTATAAAGATTATAATTGGAGTTTTTTTGTGTGTGTGTGTGTTTGTGCAAAAATTCCTTGGATCCCCTCTCGCCTGATTGTATTTGTGTCCCTTGGTGGAGGGGGTGACATGATGTCGAAATGATGCGCTATTGATCCTCCGTGCCCTCAAGAGGGTTTTTGCAACTCGCCGGTCTCCTACCTGCATACATAACGAGCTGGATCCTGTCTCGGATGGCGCTGTCGGAAACTGCCGCCGCCGCAATCCCGGTTTCTGTCACGGTCTCGTTGGGCGCCGGCACAACCAGAGGTCCCACCACGAACGAGGCGGCGCCCCCCAGGTAGCAGAAGAGCGAGGCCACGGCCGTCGCGGTGGCCCTCTGGTCGGGGGCGAACCACGTCGTGGAGAGGAAGGGGCCGGCGCTCATTATGGTCGGGCCGCCCAAACCGTTCAGGAACTGACCGCCGTGTATCAACCTGTAAGGGAAACAGTAAGAAAAAGAAAGAAATGGCCTTTAATCTTCACTGAAAACAGCAACTAAATCCGGTAGAAGCAGGCAAACATCTGTGCTGCACTTTGGAATTTGCAGCAAATATCAATAAAATATAATCTTGTGATGACCATGGAAATTATTTTCCATGATGGAGAGAGTTTTTCTTTCCACTGTTGCCAAGTGCTTGCTCACGGTGGAAAAGAGTTGGGTTGATGCATTGTAACGTCTCAACCTTACTTATGTTAAGTGCCTTGAGATATTGCGTGTTCTGATTTGGGGCTAAACAGATGAAACTGAATTAATTGACAGCGTAGGAACTAATTTAAATGTCGTATAAAATAATAATGATAGTAATAATAATAACAATAATGAAAGTACATTCTCTACAGTGAGACGAGGGCATCTAAGTTTATCTGGCTATAAGTCTAATCTCAGTTCGCCATCTGCACAGCTGCTTTCAGTCACTGTCAAGAGGTTTAGTCTCTGTAGGTAAGTATGAATTATGTGGGTCTGTATTGACCATGGAAAGCTACGATAAGTAAATTCTTGGAAATGTGATTCTTTTCGCCTGAACAAATATGAGATTTGAGCTTCCAGCTGTTGCGTGGACATAACACTGAAAATTGAGTTCGGAGGACTGTGATGCCTTTAAAGGTTCATAAAAAAAACCCTAACCAGAACTTTGAGCCATATTTTTGTTCATTTTTGACAACTTTGTCAATATCGAGGACTTCTATTTTACAGCATTACAAGAAATTACAGAGCTGTAGGTTTTTCACGAGGTGCAGTAAACCCTTCGTCTGTTTACAACACACTTGCGTTGGATCCATCGCCGTAAAACAACAGAGATAATCAAACATGGCTGCAGCAGTGAGCCTCACATCAGTGTCTTTATTAAGACATAAATAAACTCCTACTGACATCAAGTAATGAAGCATTCGCTATGAGAAAAAAAAAAAAATAATAATCTTATGGAATGATGACAGCCGAAGGGGGGAATGAGAATAAGACGTAATTATCTCGGCGGATGTAAGTAACAACCTGCCCCCTCAGAGAGTCCAAGTTACAGTCTCACTTGTGCAACTTCCCACTGAGCTGTTTCGAGACAGATATACTTCCGAGACGTCCCCCGACGGCACCCGAGCCTTCACCGCCGGCCCCCTCGAGCCCCCGCCCCGTCTATCGGAGACAGCCGGCCGCCGGAGACAGCGCGCGGCTGATTGATTGTCTGTGAGCTCAGTAAAGACCCCATTCATTCAGAGCAGTTTGAGACGGCTCGGCCGAGAGAGAGAGAGAGAGAGAGAGAGAGAGAGAGAGACGAGACCAGGAAGGAAGGAGGGAGGGAAGAAGCCGAGAGAGAGAGAGAGAGAAAATGATGAGGAACGAGAAAGGATGAGCAAGGGATCTTGGGCTAATTGGGAATTTTTTTTTGTGTTCACAAATACTCATTATATTTCCATTCAGATTGTACGCTTGACAGCTGAGAGTCCCTGCTGATCCTCACTCAACGTAAGTGAGGGCAAAAAAACCCCAAACTGTGAGTTAAATGTAACTCAAGGAAAGTTTAAAGATCTAAAGATCTAAATATATATCCAAGTAGTTACGTGACATACATTTGAAAACATTAAATTTAGATGTAGGGGAAGATGACAAGGACGTATAACAACCTGTCCATGCTTTCTAATACATTATTGAGAATGATTACTCAAGACCTAAGTTTTAGTTTATGACTGCTGTTGTCAGACTCTGGAAAATTGGGTCTGGACATTTTCCCGGAAAAAACAGCAGAAATATTTCAACATTTTTACATTCAATATCTTCTTCTGGCACATTTTGCCCAGTACCAAAAATAAAAATGTATTCAGGTCTAATAGTCAGCCCTGCATTTAAAAAAGCAATATCTTCAGACATAAAGCGGGTACATGCTGGTTTTGTTCACCCTTCAGTGTGCTAATGCTTCTCTGCCCTCTAACTCTGTCCAACTCTGTTCTCCTCTGCCTCGCAGATAAATGTGTCGTGGCAGAATACAAAGTGCTGCGGTCAGTGACAGATTGACTAATATCTCCTTCCCACATCCCCGAACCGGCTCACATCCCGGCCTACACACCAGCACCTCCGAAAATATTCTGCGGCACTTACTTTGTCCCACTCCTTCCTTATAGATCAGCAAACTATCCATGATGAGAACGTTTACCACTATCCTGCTTTGATCGTGTCTGGGGAAATATATAATATATTAATAATATCTGTCATTCCTACGCCAAGTGAGTTACCTCGGCCGTCGAGGATTGAACCCAGAGTCGAGACACTGCCGCATTTACCACTGGGTCATTTTCTCCTCCATCTTATTACAAGTGATGGAAGACAAGAGCCACAAGCATCTACATTTTTTTTTAAAGATGAACCTGCTCACATGGTTGGAAGTTGTCAGAAACCTGGCTGATACCCTTAGACTATATATTTTTTAAAAATGGCTGTAGTCGCCAGGTCTGGAAAGTGAGGCCAATGCAGAAAACCTGTATTCTCCGCAATGACCAGCAGATGGCGACTCCACTGGTTGCAAAGGGAAGTCAGTTTCTAAGTCTATGAGAAAATGACTGCACTTCTCACTTGATTCATAATGTCAGTAAACATGTTCCTGAGGAGTTGATGCTCTCAATCGGTAGTTTCAAGTCTCCTTCAATTCAGCATGATGGTCATTTAGAAAGTTACTGCCCCATTTAGAGTAAACTAGACGATGCATACATTGGGCCACGGATGCATCGTGATTGACGGCTGGTCCAACTGGTTGCAGGTGAAGGTGGACATGCACTTTATGTTAAGATGGATGTTTTGCTACAAACTAAAATCACTGGATATATAAAAGGTATCTGCTCCAACTGCTTGGCATCTCTCCACGATTAACAAGCTTCTTTTTTATTTTTTTTGTGGCGGTGGTCTGTCACGCTTTGTTTACTGCTAACTGCGACACTAGGTACATCACTGTGGCTGCACTCCATTTGGCCGGGGCCAGCGTTTTGCAAGAGACGAGGGAGAGAAGGACTTGAATGGAGAGCAGCAGGCGCCACGAGGCAGCAGGTACAACACTGAATCTCTATCAGCCGAGGATGAGAACAACACGGCAGCAGGCGGGCGAGATGCCGCACTACATAAATTTTAATCTTTTCGCGGCTTTTAAATGTTGGGAAGAGGCAGTCGCACAGGGCAGCACCTTTCTTTGTTTTTAAGTCCGAATTGGCAATGATGCTGTGGCCAACATGGTATTTTGTTTACCTGGAGAACACCCTGCGATCACAGACTCACCAAAGCCTCCAGATATGGACCTGGACCAGGTTCTGTACTGTATCTTGTCACCTCCGAACACTGTTACTTGCTTTGCCAATGCATAGTTGATCTGCTTGTAAAGCTAAGGGTTAGGGTGACATGGCAGAGAATTACTTTACAGAATATAAGCAAACTTATTTAAATTGAAATACACAAACTTGACGGGCCTACCAGCTCTACAGTTCGTCTACCGCTGACCTCATTACGACCACTAGATGTCTGCCGTCTATTAAAACGACCACATACGTCGCGATAAGCTGCTTTGGTGCGGGAGAGTCTCGAAATACAACCTTGTACGCGATATAGGAATAGCAAAATCAAAGTTAAAGCGACGGGAATATATCTGAATAATCAACAGAACCAACTATCCGACCAGCCTTTGAAACTTTCATGCGACAAAAAGTTTTGGTCAGTGCTTTCAAAGTACTGCAGTTCATTACCCTGTCTCGGTGTCTATAAGAACTCAAGATGGATGTGACTGAGAAAATTTGCCCCTTAATGTGACAGGCGATGAGGACAGATGGTGACTAACGTGAGGATGATTGGTCACATGAGGGCCGCCGCACTGTGGCAGGAGAAGGAGAAGGAAAAAGAGGGGACGGGATCAGCTTTCTCTCCAAAAAAGAGATGATTGAGTTAATCGGAATTGATGACGCCTGTCAGACGGAATGTGATGGAGAACCAGACAAAGAAGCCGGTGCTGCGGTGAAATCTTCTGACTGCTTGTGGTCCACCGGGGGGGGGGGGGGGGGTAACAGACCCAAATCTGCCTTCACATAAAAAAAATAATAGAAAGGATAATGATAACCCGGCGATTCGATCTTGACAATGACACCACCGCAATTGCGGCCATATGACAGCCTGCTGCGGGACCCACGGCGGGTTCTGATGTCCAATCAGACGGTGTGAGCGGGTCTGAGATCTGAGAGACTCTTATTAATCACGCCACCGCTCTGTATTTAAATATATGAGAGAGAGAGAGAGAGAGAGGGGCGCTGAAGGGGCAAGAGAAAAGAGAGTGAACATGAGAAGAAGAGATTGAAAAAGCCTTTGATTTAAGAGCAGACTTCATCACAGTAAGGTCTAATCAGTGGCTTCTCTGTCCCGGTCCGAACCCTCACAAAAACAAACTTACTCCATCAAACATAATAAAATTAAAAAAAAAACTGTAGCTGCTACACAAAAAGACCCAGTATTTTTTGGACGAGAGGAAGTTCCCGCTGTTTACACTACATTTGCTACAAAAGGATCTTAAAAAACTCAGAACTGAGAGAGAGAACAGATGAGGGTTACTTCCTCGAGAAGACAGTATAACAAATAAAAAACCAAAGAAAAATAAATAAATAAAATAATCGCCATGAAAAACGAAATGGCAGGAGGAACAAACGCAGATCCGTGGGGGGGGTTGACGAGGGGACTTCTTCTGTTTCTAAACGTCTGTCGATGAGGTGAGCAGATAAAACACACAAACGCTGCGTTTCACCGCTCTTGTTGCGATGCCCTTGAACGCCACACTCTAAAAGTTGTGGAGACTTCTTTGGGTCTCAGTGATCTAAATCATCATTACAGCCCACACGGTGCTTCTGAAAATCTCATTTAAGAGAGCCAGCAGCACCACGGGTCATTAAAACGAAGCTCTGGCAGTCCGACATTGTCTCATCTCCACTACTGCAAAGCAAAGAGTGACATCTACTGGTGATCCGGGGAGCTGCGCGTGTCTGTCAGCATGTAATCCTCTGTGTCATCCATTAAAAGAAACATGGCTTCAAGGGGCTGTGACCTGCTGCATGTAATATGCAAGCTGCAAGCTGAACCGTGTCTAGAACTAACATTTGCTGTGCGTTATCTCGGCTCTCGCACCGTGCCATCTTGGTTTTTTACACTTTGACGACCGCAGCTGAAGGAGCTGAAGGTCACGGGCTGTGCAGGATTTGCTCCCGTCGTCCAGGGAGGGAACAGCGCCGCCCCCAGTCACGCACCTTGAACTCTGGGCACGCTTTTTTTCTTTCTTCTTTTGGTCCTGAGCTCTGCAGACACCGAGATCTGATGCATCCTGTCGTATGGCTGCGGGGTTTGTCAGAGGTCCGGCCCCCCCGAGTGTAACGAGTAGAGGAAGTAGAGAAAGTCGCTCTTGTTTCTTTGCAGCCCCCTGTTTCTATTTGATTCTACTTCTCCTTTACAGTAAAAGCCTCTGGGAGTTGTTGAATGTTGTTGGATGAGGGGTCGAGAGAAAGGGCCGAGCGCAAAACTCTTGTGATGCAGGCTTTTCCCTAACCAGAACTATTTCTGGTTAGTCAGGTTAGCTGTTATTTACATTGGTATGTTGTGGCCGGTGTGAGATGCCATTGTCCAACACAACCAGGATCACATTGGGTTGTTTGTGCAACACCGTGATCTATACGAGGTCAGCACTCTTTGGATAAGAACCGCAGTGTTTTCCCGTAGATTTAGATTTAATTTGTGGTGGTCGCTCTATGTGACATGTGAATAACCTCACCTGCAGCTTCTGCCCTAGCTCCCGTTGGCTGCTGTCCTCCTCCTCCTCCTCCTCTTCCTCATCCTCCTCCCCTGTCATCTCCCTCTTTGCTGCCTATACATCTATGTTCATCAAAATCATTACCGCCCTAGATTGTTCCCTTTTTGAAAAAAAACGCAGGAGCTCAATACGAGGTGGTCAATGTTGACATTGTGACACCACAAATAAATCAATGTGTGGTAAACGCTGAAGTCAGCAAAAGTACAAAAACAAAACATGTTCAGTCTACATGTGGTTACAGTACGAGCACGGAGAGGAACGTCATTCATTGTTAAAAGCTGGGTGAAGAGCACTACGGAGTTATCATCAAGGGAGGATACTACAACAAACCTCAGATGGTAAACACGAGGTTTCACGGGCAAAATGTAAATACTCTTCCTCAACTTGGGCACAATGAGCAGGAAATCAGGACCGTCCTTCCTAATGTACCAACACAAAACCCTTTCATTTTCCTTAACACTGGTCTGTATCGACATAACAAGCTTTTCAGTCCGGTGATGACTTTCTCGCCGAAGCCTCGTGAGACACACGGAGAAAGAGACTGAGAAGCGAAATTGATTTTCACTGCGCTCTGAAGGCTGAAATTATTTTACAAAAATCCTCAAAATCCATGGAGTGAGATCTATGCCACTCATTCTGTGGAAATACAATTTCCTCCGCGTATTGATATTTTATGATACACCGCCTCGTTGCCAGGGCCTCAATAGGAGTGATTAGACGGAATGCTGCTCGGAAATACTCAATGAGATTTACAAAAGGCACAATATAATTGAAATGACCTTCTCTGAGCTCTTGCACTCTCTAAAGAGAGGAACACAGAGCGTGTGAGTAAAAAAAACAGAGAATGCAACGGTTAGAATAATGGCGAATTCTTTTTATGTTTCCCAGTGATGGCCTGTCAAAGTGCAGGCCGATAAGGGAGGAAACTGGCAGCAAGGACACAAAGAAGAAGTAATGGGCCCACACAGTATTGAGCTGTCTTTCATAATCCTGTTCTCCAAATGTTTTCTGGCTGTTCCTCTATTCAGCTGCACGTCGTCCACACTTTGAAGCAAAATAAACAGGACCTTGGCTTGAATCAATATGGCTCAACGCAGCATGACGGCCTAAAAATCCACAACAATAGTCACCGATGCTTTTAGTGTTAATTATCATCCAGGTGCTTATACAGTAGCCCATGAGACAGCTGCATCTGGCCTGCGAGAAAATTCATAAATTGAAAAATATAGCGGCTCACAAATGGAAAGATTCTTGTGAGAGTGATAAGAAAAATTGTGACCTAACATTAAAGCCACAAATGCAACAAACTGACACAAATTATATATAATAATAATGAAATCTGTCGGAGGAGTTCGTTAAAGTATGATGTGCTTAATGTCCAAAAATCTGACTTCCTGTTGGCGGCCACTGACTTTTTTTCGTAGGGGTTGACTTGATATACATGCTTACCAAATCTTGGAAATTTGGTAGGGGGCTTTTTCATTTAGTCATTTTGGCATGCCCAAAAATATCAAGTTTTCATTTTTCACTTCTGCAAAAAATAATTCCTACGATTACAATTGGTCCTCGTCTGTCAATGCTTGTCAGTGGCTCAGGCCATCATGATAATATATTTTATTAAACTTTAAGCATTCTTATATCCATTTGGACATTGATTGCCATGGCAACGACTGATGCTTCAAAGCTTTCAAGCATTGTGGTCAGCTCTAAACCATCCCACTCGTCCCCCCTTCAACCGCCGGTTCCCGTAATGTTTTTCACAGAGGAGTCTTACCAGCGTCGGAGAGGCTGATCCGTCAGTGGGATGCACCGCAGAGCCCCTCCCATCAGCATGAAAAACGCAGAGAGGAGGAGGGATGCCCGCAGACCTGAAAGACACAAGATACGATCAGAGAAGTGGAGAAAAAGAGAAGAAGAAATGGCAGATGGGAGATGGCGATAAAGGAATGAATGTGATTGAGGTCATCAACCTTTATATACAAAATCAGATTATCTTATCATCCCTAAGGAATCTGTTGTTTGTTATTGATCAAAAGACAGAGAAAAGCAAGATAATCATCACATTTCAGAAGTTAGAGCATAATTATTAGTTTCAGTTTGGTGTAACGATTAAAACTGAGTGTTTATAACCAATAAAACCACCAACCGTTGCAAACAGACAACAGGAATCCAAAGTTCCTTGTTCAATGTCGCAGTGGGATGGAAAAACGGTCAACTTGGAAATCTCAGTTTCACCCACATGACGTCCATTTACGGAAACTCTCCCCACTTCCCTGTTCTGTTTTTCTCCCCCCACGTCCTTTGCATTCGCTGAACCTCCACCAGACTAACTATTACCACTGTAAAACAGGACTGAGGTGGAATTATATTTTATTGATGTGTGACGGGTAAAACAGGTCATAACACATCAATATGACCCATATATCAACACATATCACTACTCCTAATAACAACCAGGAACTTATTAATTCCTCATATATTAGTTTATAAAAAAAACACTATACAACTTTCATATTAGTGTTTGATTTGGAGATGATGCTATAGTCACTGCCTTTTACCCAATAACACTATTACAGACAATGGAGAATAAGTTAGGGCTTAGCCAGCAACGTTGAGTCAATCGATCAGTTGATTGATTTAAAAAAAACAACTTTCAGCAGCTATTCTGATGACTGATTAATAGTTATGGGTGGAACTCACAATGAATAAGAGTGTGACCGAACAATAATAAAGCAGGGATTTTATCAAAAAGGGGTGAAAGAAAAAATAAGCAGTTTTGCAAAAAAATAGTCAATTTATCAGATAGTAGATAATATTTAAGTCATTTATTAAGAAATAAATATTTTGTCATACGTGAGGATTTGCTCCTTTTTCTTGTATATGTAACTATGAATTGAATATCTTTACGTTTGGAAGTGTCCGTCAAACAAAACACAAATAAACCAACAGTCGGCTTCAACTCTTACTTGAAATTCTGTAATATTTTTTAACAAAAGAAATCGTATATCCAAACCTATGAGTCTCTGAAACATTCCTGCCCTCTCTTTGCCCCATTTCTTACAAAAGAGAACAAAATAAAGAATGAGTTAATATGTCTGCAGTCGCCTGTTCCAGGTAAGCTGTAGAGATCATTGGAATCCAAAGAGATACACATAAAGGGTCAGAGACCCAGCGAGGCCCCTGGAGGCCAGCTGCTGCGAGCAGGACGTACCAGCTCGACAACATCACCGTTTGACGAGCGGGTCACATTCTGCAGCATCAGCTGGTACGAATATCATATTGCACATTATGACCGCATCACAAAACACCTGATCCTAGGGACTCTGTACCCTCTCTCCGATGGCAACTTAACCGTGTTGTTGATCATCAACATTTTCTGCCCTCAGGTAGTAGGAGGAGGAGGATGTATCCCTCCCGGAGGGATCGCCAAGCAATTTCCCCACTGACAAGTTGAAGCAGAGCGGGTCTGACTGAGAGTGTGTATCGTACATAGACAAGAAACAGGAATTTAGTTTGTTTTAAACAAGGTCACATTGCGGCTTTAACACAATTTGCGAGTCGCTGAATGAGCCGCCTGTCCTAATATACAACTCAGAGGCAGACCTGTGTGGACGACGGGTGTAAAGTGCAGAGCAAGAACTTAACAGGCCAATAGGTGATAAACAGCGGGATGATTTTACCTGAAACAGTCAGTTAAAAGACGTCTCTGAGTCTCAGATTTGACGTGACAACCATATGTTTTTAAATCAGGCAAACAAGCACACCCAGAGCTACTTATTGCTGATGGACCACACAAGCACAAGATCGGGATCACGTGTAGTTTCTTGGCAGGGTTCTGCTTGTGGTCTTCGTGTCGTCAGCAGCCGCAGTTAGTTACGCGGTCTTGTTGCCGCGTTGTCGTAACAGTTTTTCTGTCATCTGACAGTTCGGACCGGGGGCGGTCCCCTGACTCCTACGCGTCGGTCAGGTGACGATGCGGAGGAACTGGTTTCGGTGAAGTCCAGGCGAGTGTGTCTCCAGGCTTCTTCCTCGCCATCACTCAGAGGCACTTTACTTTACATTTCTGCTCTGAAGTCCTCTCGAAAAGAGAGGAGACTTATCTCGGATCAGCAGTTTTTTAAACTGTACTTTCAACGTGTCCAACTCATCTGCATGGAACACTGGAGACAGGAAAACCCTTTTGCACGGACTGAAGTGGTATCAATTGATTGTGACGCCACCATTTTTCCAGGACGAAGTCGATTAAATCAAATGTTAACTTTATCTTAAAATGGATTACAAGTGAAACGTGAGCACAAGGACTGGTGCTAAATGAATTCATTGATAAACGGACAAGAAAGCTGTCAACAATTCTTATGATTTGTTAATAACATAAGTGGGTAATAAGTAAATATACCAAAATAGTTACTGTTTCCTTGTCTTAAATTCTTTCAAGCTTTAAATATCTGAATATGTTTGGGTTTTAAACTTTCGGTTTGGACAAAATTCGAGATGTCACTTTAGGATTTGGGAAATTGTGATGCACTTGTTTAGAAAACACCTCACTGAAAATGATCATTAGCCGCAGTCCTATCTTAGACTCTTTTTTCAGATTACAAATTCAGATTGCAAATAATCAGATTCATCTCGGCCAATTTATTGGAGGAGATAAGTGATATTAACATATAAAAAAAACACAATAGTAGATCTGTTTCTACTGTTAATTTAGTTATTTCAAAAGGGTTGATTGGTTTATGAAATAATCTACTACCAGTTTCTGATACCACAGAAACACAATGGCCTTCCTGTATTTTACACTATGGAGTCAACATATTTGATAACAGCAGACTCAAGACATTATGTGGCCAGGGTGAGTATCTGATAAGTGACAATTTATCTCCAATTTATCCAATCGGACCACGGGAGGATTATCAGTCTTCTGTGGGACACAGGACATGGCCACTAATCTCAGAGTATCTACAGATGTTAATTTCTCTCATGTATGAGGTGTCCGTATCATCACTGCTCCATGTACCAATCTTTGAACTGGCTATCCCCAAACACTCGACGACACTACCACTGGCTCCTATGTATCTTTAAATGTATCAATTTTAACTATCCCTCCAATTTTAAACAATATCTAACCCCATATGTATCCATTTACCCTCTTAGACATACTCAACAACCCTATTTTACTATTCCTAGAACCGACGAAGAAATTGGCAGACGTGCCTTTAAATTCAAAGCACCTTCTGACTATGAACTATTAACTCACTACACATCTTCAAGCACTGACTTTTATCCTTTCTCAAAACATCATGTTGCTGCCTTTAATGGCATTGTCTCCCTGTGCTCTTAATTTTGTAATGCATCTACTTGTCAAAATATATCTGTTATAATCTGAATTTCATTCCATGAGTATTATTATTTTATTATTATTACTTTTCTTACAAGTATGTTATTATATAATTGTATTATTATTATTATTATTATTATTATGATTATTATTATTACTATTGCTACTATTAATCTCTGTATGAGAGTTGTGGGTTCAGGGAAGGGGGGGGGGTCGGTAAATGAGAGACTTTATGTATGTATGTATATAAATTGTACATGATTTGTCTGTTGTATTTTTATCACGACGAACACACCACAACAAACAAACAAACAAACAAACAAGAAGATAGGACACAATGTTCCACAACCCCCAGAGAAGATCACCGGCTCTCACCTCGTTTATCCATCAACCACATGAACAGCAGCCACGGCACGAAGCCCACGGGGCCCCACAGCACCAGCACCGCGATGTCCGACTTGGTGAAGCCGTAGGCGCGCGCGGCCGAGTTCTGTATGGGGCCCCAGAAGTTCCACACCATCCCCTGCATGAGCCCCAGCAGCGAGAACAGGCTCAGGACCAGCCATCTTCTGCCGTACACTCGGCTGTGGACGGGGCGGCCGTTCGCCTCCGCGCTGGAGGCGCCGAGGAGCGGCTCCCGTTCGCCCTCGGTGCTCGAACCGGCACCCATGGTCTCCTGTCTGCCGGTTCCGACTTCAAAAAGAGATCCGGTTAGCGTCTGTGTAGTGAGGGAGAGGACGAACCCGCCGGTGCTTCTTCTGGTCACCGGACAAAAACAAAAACAGCGTCCGCCTCTGGTTCCTGTCGCTTAACTTTACTGCGCGTGCGCGAAAACAGAGGAGGCGGAGGTTTGGGAAGTGGGGAAACTACCTTCGCTCGGCCGCCATCTTGGCTCGTTGCTCGTGGCTGTTGCGGCGCACGCGGAGCCCGAATGGAGTAGCCCCGCGCCGAGTTGCCCCCCCCCTCCCAAGATGTGAGCAGAAACCAAGCACTGTCGTGTCATGTGACTTTTTTGTTTACTTCCGGCCTGAGCCCTCGGGTGCACGTGTAGTGAAAGGTGAGCCACTTGTTGTTCTCCCCTCTGCTTCCGCGGAGCTAGCTAAGGTATTAGCTTTCCGGGCATGTCGCTTCACGCAGAGAGGCTAGCTAGCTAGCTTGTAGCATCGATATTCACCGAAGGGAGTTGACTAATTTCATCCGAGTTGTCATGTTTCTAAACGTCAACGTTGCCCCATCTTGTCACTTAAAGATGGTTCGCCACATTTCCTGAATGTGTAATGACATTACAGTGCGTCATGTTTAAGTACCAGCTGGATAAAATGAGAGACGAAGGATGAAAATGAGGTACATGTGACGAGGTGTAGGGCAAAGAGTCGTTCACTGTGACACCACCACCTGTTGCTGGAAGTAAATTCAGCCAACTATCGATTAGTTCATCATAGGTTAATCCTTCAATTTCGATTAGTTGTTTTGTGCCCTTCACAAACTTCAGCCGAACGTGACGTCATCATACGTCTTTTGTTTTGTATTTTGTTGCAAGAAAAGTCAGAATACATAACAAAGAACAGCTCCTCAGAGGCTCGAATCTGTGAGTGTTTGTGATTTATTTCTCTACTCTTTGTTCAAAAATTGACAGAAGCGATCGATCAGTCGTTATTAACCTCAGTTAATTGATTAACTTACTAATATTTTCGTCTGCAGCAGTAGGAAGTGCCTGTCAGCATCACAGTTCAACCAGGTCTTGATTTGTAAGGGAGCACTTGAGGTGATGCAGATTTTTTGTCAAGTTTGTGAGTCTATATTTTGCATTTATGTGATATATTTATATTACTCATCAGCCTACATAATGGCTAGTACCAGTATGTCTTTCATAAGAAAATATTGTCTGATAACATCAGCTGATTGGCATCAATAGAAGATATAGTCAACAGTTAAATAACATGGACAAAGTAATGCACTTAATTTTTATCAAGTGAAATGTATATGGTCAAAAAAACACAAATTAAAACATGACAATTGTTTTAAATTGTCATAAAAATCCACACTATCCTTCAGAAGATAAGATGTATCTTAACTAGTAGTCACTTATAATCTGTGAGAATGGCAGTGATGATGATGATATCAAAACACCTACAGTTTGAAGGCCATTTGTTCCATCAGCTAATCCGTAGCTACATCCTCTTGTGTTCCACAGGCCATGGCCGCCCCCGTCGCCAGTAAACCCTTCAGCGCGGGGGATACCCGGAGGATTCTGCGTCATCTGCAGCAGCCGGCGGTGTTCGTGAACGCGACCTGCGACTGGCCCGCCCTCCGCTGGACCGCGGAGCACCTGTCCGTCTGCCTCGGCGACAAACTCGTCCGGTTCAGACTCGGGAGAAAGGAGGAGACGAACAGTAAGAACAGAAGAGTTCATTCTAGACAGATCTGGGTTGAAATAGATATACATTTACTTTAGATGCTATTTCCACACCAACATCTTTTTTTGTGCTGTTTTCTAGTGTCCTGAATAAGCTGAAACAAAAACATGTGCATGATTTAGGAGTAACTGCTTTCCTTACCCAAACTACCCACTCCGCCATAAATCATGAACTGTCTGGCCAAAGCACCCACTCTTAAAATTTCAGCATAATCAATAAAATCATTGTTTGCAATATGGTAAATTAATTAACTTTTTCTGGTTGGGGTGGGGGGGGTCCTGATGGCATCCTCGCACAGAGCCTCCACAAAGTAATTCCGTACTTTCACTACCAATTTTTTCAGCAATCACATAATAATTGCCTGTGGTCTTTGTGTAGTTCATCCTCTGACAAGTGATAATATACAGATTAGACTGCAGTTAGCAGGATGATGAAGTATTGGAAGCTGTCACACAAAAAAGAAGAGCATTGAGGGTTTTTGCCTCGGAGCATCTGGTGTGTTTTGCCCGCGCGTTGCTCTACAACAACCTCGGTAATGACTCCTCCTGTGATGAATAACGGGGAGCGTGTCCTCTGATAAAAGCGAGCTAATTAGGTTTCTAAATCTTTTTGCAGCTGTGGCTGACAGCAGGGTATCGCTCATTATTAATGCCATCACTCAACTGTAGACAGCGCGCAATTGTTTACCAAAACAGGAAGCAAAAGTAAATCACCACGAGTGTGATTTATTTTTCCCTCGCAACAATGTAACAAAGTTTTCCCGCTGCATAGTGCTGCGGTGAGTGTGGTGCATGATTTTGCGTTTCACTTAACAATTGAATTGTTTTACTGACATTTTCTCCTTCTTGTGTCTCTCTTGCTCTTTTCTCCCGCTCTCACAGCACCACTGTTTGAAACCCAGTGTTCCTACGTGGAGGCCACGCTGGGGCACTTTCTCAACTGGACCCGGGGTCAGTCCAGGACTAAGGATGTAGGACCCTTCTCCGAATTCTCCCACTCAGAGTATTGGGCTTACGCCGACTACAAATACATCGCGCTCTTGTTTCAAGATCAGTCTTCCATGTTTGAGGTAATGAGACTCCTGCGAACATATAATCATGTTAACATTTTAAAGTAAACCATCCCACCTCTAGGAAGTTTTGGCCTGAATTGTGCTACTTTAGGTCAGGGATGCAGGGTATTGTTTTTATGCCGATATTTTACAACTCATTTGGCCGATAACCTATATCGATACAGATATATATATATAAATATTTACTTTTTTTCCCCACATCTAATTGCAGGGATCATCATGTCTATTCTGTAGTGGAGTTAACATTTTATTGCATACTCTTATCTTGTTGGCCCACCGGCAAATGCAGACATTAAAAAATAAAGCTTAAAATTATAGAAATATTCATTCCTTGTCCAAAATAGGAAAAAATACTTAAACTTACGTTATAAAACATGCCATATTTGTTTATGACAATTGCTTTTAAACAAACTTAAGTCTGGGTTCAATCTGCATTGCATTGAGATGTGCAAACTCAATCATCCGATATTTAATTTTAAAGTACCAAAAAGTATGTAATCACATCCATGAAGACAAAGCCAGAAGTGTTATGAATACCAAATGTTATTTGAGTTGACAATAAAGACATTTAGAAGCTTTTTTTCTTAAAGTTTTATTTTTTAAATATATTAATAATTCGTATAATATTACCTTCTAATCGGGCTGCAACAGATTCTCCTTATCAACCAATAAAAAATTTAATGAAAACTATTTAAAGAATCAAAATAGTGTGTTTTTTTCCCTCGTCCATTATGTTTCTTGTTTAGACATTTTCAATTAAACTGTCGTGTTTTTTCCCCTGTAACAACTTCGGCTGCTATTCTTGTCCTGCGGCAGGTAAAGACATTAAAGTGCCATCCTTTCTCGAGCCACTGCCAATGTGTTCATTTCATTTTTTTTTATATCTGTGATAATTTTTTATTGGGCATCCACCTGCAATTATTACCCGCTGACATTCGTGCCTTTGAGACGGGCAGACATGGGATAAATTGTGCTAGGGGGGACAAAAGGCTGTCTGAAGGCTGAATTGACCGGCCTGTCATTTACAGCTGTCTGCATATACGGTAATGACTTCATTATTCAGGATGCCGCCGTGATTTGCTACACCTTTGTGCTCTGTCGGGACGGGATTGACAGGCCAGTTTTTCTCGAAAAAAGACGACACACATTGTAGTGTTGTTTTTTCTACAAAGAGACTCACCTATAATGGGGCCTGTCACAGAGGCTGATGAGGTGGGGGTGCGTCTGTGAGCAG
Source organism: Scophthalmus maximus (assembly GCF_022379125.1). Classification (NCBI taxonomy): domain Eukaryota; kingdom Metazoa; phylum Chordata; class Actinopteri; order Pleuronectiformes; family Scophthalmidae; genus Scophthalmus; species Scophthalmus maximus. The sequence goes on from NC_061528.1 coordinate 4,450,500, forward strand.
AGTTGTGACAGAAAAAGAGACGTTTAAAAATCTGACTTCTGTGTGTGTGTGTTTGGCAGGATGTAAGGTGGTCCGACTTTGGTTTCGAGGGACGCGACGGGAGAGACAGCACCTTATGGATTGGCACAGAAGGGGCCAACACACCGTGCCACCTGGACTCTTATGGCTGTAACCTGGTGCTGCAGGTACAAGGACGGTAAGAAGAAGCACCATAATGTGTGTTTGCACCAAAGCATCCAGATCATGAATCAGTAAGCAGTAAGCCTGCTCCACCTGTAAGAGAATAATCCACACAGCCGAAAAGTTGGATATTTTAAAAACTTTAAAAATATATGCATGAATGCAGGTCAGCGACGGACAAAATGTGAGATGCAACTTTAAATATGCACCGAGTCAGATGTTATCGACGGGACTTTAAATAAAACCATCACTCATTTTCCTGCCCCGGCGATTTGTCAATATGGCTTCCAGTCATAACAAAGGCATTTCATTAAATGGAGGCGTAACTCGCAGATGTCTAAGTGGCCTTGAAACTTGTAGTGTGGTTAAAAAAAATAGGTGGTGCAGTAAGAATTAGTTTTTGTGTTCTGCCCTTCAGATTGGGAAAGTTAAAATACAAGAGACACGCAGTTTTTGTTGTGTTTTGTTTTGTTCTATATCTAAAAACCCAAAAGGATTGTCCAGTCTTTTGTCGAACACCGATTTCCAGGTAAGGAAACCGGGGGGAAAAAGAATAAAGAGACAAATACCCAGTGAGAGGTGTGAAATGAAGTTACATTGCTCTGTCATGGCTGTGATAATGGGTCTCTAAGCTTTATAGATGGGGTTGTGACTGTATTTACAGGCGCTGGTGAATTTCACCACAAATGCGGTGTTGGTGGTTTTTCTGCCTGTTAACCATGCAGCTCAAAAGGTGCAGGCTACTCTAACTGCTGACACCGATCGGTCCTCTGCCCTCGGAGAGAGGGTTCATTTGTCACAGAGATCATCAGCAGAGCAGGAGAGAGATGGAGAAACACTGCAAGGTGCCACATGGGTTCACCTGGACTCATGGATGAACCGATTAGACTTTGGTGGTGCCATGATTCAAGAATTCTTACTCTTAATTTTGACAAAATGAGCCATATAATTCACGAGTCAAGTAAACTGCATCTTTTTTTGCGAGGCAGTAACTCAGGGTTGGATCTCACTCGTCAACGGTTTTATCATACGACCTTGTAATAATCGCATCTCTGGGTTCTTTTATTCGGTATCGATCTCAAATGGAATGAAACTCGGCTCGACCGGGTCTTCGACGCCGCTGATCCGTGTCAAAACAACATTGCTGATTGATTCCGTGCCATTTGTGACAGTGTTGAGTCCGACGAACGGGAACATTAAGAGTTTCTTGTTTGGAAAAAAAAATTATTATTATTTGCAGCAGCTCCAGAATTTGTGATCCTCAGACTAAGAAAACAGTTCATTGATGGTCTACTGTAGAAGCCAATGAGCAAATAATATCACAACCCAGTGTTTGGATGAAAAGTGCTCTATAAATGAAATTTATTATTATTAACATTATTATTATGATCCTTTAATTAATTTGAGTAATTCACGATGAGAACATTTTTCTCTTCTTCTTTTCATGATTCCTATATTTTGTGTTGTATAAATGTTTTCATAATTTCTAGTGTTTTCTATGATCTGTCATAGAGCTATAAATATTTTGTTCACATTTCTGGAAAGCTGCATTCTTGGCTTACAACAATCCACTCAACCTGAATTTACGGCCGACCATGTCATTGACTGACTCCACGCTGAATTAATTTCCACCATCGGGTCTTTTTCTGCACTTCAAGTCGTATATTTCTCACCGGGGCGTTTCTCCTCTTTGTAGGAAACGCTGGCACCTCTTTCCTCCGGAGGACACGTCTACACTCTACCCGACCAGGATCCCCTACGAGGAGTCGAGTGTCTTCAGCCAGGTGGACGTGCTCCGTCCAGACCTGAGCAGGTTCCCCGACTTTCACGGAGCCAGAGTCCACGTCGTCACTCTGCAGCCAGGACAGGTGAGACGTTTTTGCGGGACGAGAAACATCACAGAGATCACGTTACTGGCTAAAAATTGATCAGTCATGCCTTGTAAAGATTCCCCAGTTTTTTGGGATTTACATACATTGCATGCCAAATGATGCAATTAAAGTCAGAACTGTCACAGGCGTCGTCTGCTGCCAGGTACACATGTGGATTTTCTTACAAAGAAACATGACTGTGGAAATCAGCTTCTCTCAAGGTTTAATTTCATGTCATGACCAAACAATGGTAATGATAGTCAGATATTCACTTTCTGTCCTTTTAAGGACATTCTTTTCATATACTAAATTCTCATCTGGACGTTGTTTTGTTCTTTGTTTTGCTGGTAAGTACAAAAAAGCTCATCACAGAGCAATGAAGAAACAACAAAGTTATAAGGGGTTTAATGTTGTATACATTTTTCTAGTATAGTTATGAAACAAAATTCAGGCAGGTTACTTTAAGCCTAACCATTTTTTTTATTGATATCTACAAGAAGACTAGAGCTGAGAAATTATGAGTCAATTAACATTTCACATCGGTCTGTAGGGAATTTGTAATAGACATTTTTAAACTGACTAGACTAAAAATTCTTTGAACAATTGAGAATATAAACACGTCCCTTGAGAATTATAATAAAAAAGAAAGCATGAAACAAATCCTAGATTGTCACATTTATAAACAATAAGAATAAAAACTGTATCTTACAATTTGTGTTTGCTGTATTTACCCCTGGGCCCTGTGTCATGGAGACTTTTACTGTGCGTTTTCGTTACACAAAACCTTAATTAATTAATTAATTTCTGCATCAAACAAAAATCAGTGTTTTCCAGGCGTTGAAAAGTGATTTACTGAGGTTTGATCTTATGCAATACTGTCACACCACATTTATGTGATGAACTGCTTGTGACACCAAGGCAATAACCATTAACATAAAGCTTTATTGGTCCTTAAGCTCATAACATGTAAAAGTAGAGACTCGACTAACTGTGAGATTTATTTGTGTCCGCCATAAAAGCACGAGGCAAGGAGGCGGCGGCCGTGACGTGTGTTCCAATTAAATTCCCCCGACCCGCTTCAGTTACACTGTTTCACCTTCAGTTTTTTTTTTATATTGAAGGAAGTGGAAGGTCGAGCTGCAGTAAAAGACTATGTGTGTGCTGTGTCATCCCTCTTCATGTCTTATCACAGGATCGAATGTGGGTCAGTAGATCAACTGAGTGCGCAGCCAAATTCTCGTCCTCTGATCTGCTGTAGAAGCTTCAGAGTTCAGTCAGTGCAGTTAGAAGTGCGGTGTTATGCAATCAGAAGCTGTCTGTCTCCAAAGACGACTTCTAGATTAGTTTGCAATCCTGACTATGGACTAAACTCTCTCTCTCTCAAAGCCTTTTTATTTTGCAAATGGAGTTTTGCTCAGGTGTTATCGCGTGACCTTAACCCCGTCTCTTAGTCGTACAACAACAAGTGGTGATATACTGGAGGTAGATCGCCGCGATCCCATCTCGCCTTGAGGATGACCTTTGGGCGTCAGGTGTCGGCGGCTGCGCGCGACCTATAAATCAATGAGCTGGCGTTTACATATAACACTGAAAGCTACAAATGGACTTTTACCTATGGGATCTCCAACTATAAAAATGGCCTCGCCCCTGCAAATATAATGGAAGGACAGATCGTCCGTCTTGTCTTATCGGACCACAGGCCATGAATGAATCAGGACTGCTGACGAGACAGCGAATCCATGAGGCTCGCCCGTTTTTATAGTCACTTTATGAATGGGTTGAACCACTGACAGTCGGGGGGGGGGGGGAAAGGTGGCTGCTGCCATCTGGTGGAAGATCAGAAAAGTTATAAACTCATAGCTGTCAATCCATTTGAGCTTCTCAGGAGTTTTTTTTCTTATCTTCTCCCCTCAGGTGCTTTATGTTCCCAGACACTGGTGGCACTATGTGGAGTCCGTGGATTCCGTCACTGTCAGCGTCAACTCCTGGATTGAGTTGGTAAGCAGCAGCAGCAGCAGCCCCCGGCGTCCTGAACTGTTAGGCCCCGAAAGCTCAAATCATGAAGTGATGTTTCCTATGACTTTCGTGTCTCAAATAAATGAATAAAAGACGCGGTAGCTCTTCACCTCTGAGAGCCCCCTGCTCCCAGACGAAGGGGAACGGGTTTGTTCAGTAAAAGATTCCCTGTCATTATGATCCTCCTGCACAGGAAGCGGACGACGTGGCGAGAGTTGGCGAAGCGGTGACAAAGGCCGTCGTCTGCGCTCTGAAAGGCCGCCGGAGTGATGACAACACCGACGACTGGCTCAATCCCACCGAGGTAGCAAATTAATACTGTGATTATTAATTAGTCCCAAATCACTGCCACTTGTTTGTTTTCCAGAAGACGACGCAAAAAAAGAGAGATGTCAACAGAATTTTTTGCTTTTTTTTAAAGATTTACAAATTTAAAGATCCACAAGTAATTCCCTATAGAAGACTGTATGTATGGAGGATTAAGAGTGCAATGGAAATAGTAGTATTTCATTAATTTATAATCAATTAAACAATAAAAAAATGCATCAATCCATTTGTTTACAAATTAGTTTATTAATCTATAACCATATACAGTAGACTAAAATGACTAGGTAATTGTTATGTTGATGTATTTTAGTTAATAGTTGATATTTTATTGAACAACATTACACTAAATAAGTACATAACTTGAATATACACAGATGAATTCATAAATAAATAATGGGATTTTAAAATCTATTTTAAAATGCAGTTTTACAAGAGAAGAAGGAAACAGATTCACAAATTGAACTAAGAATGAAGATATTTGCATTTGCCACATCATGACATTTTAATAATGTCAGTTACATGTGGTTTTGTAAGTAACAATTTTACATCTTAATGATATTGAGATTGCTTTTAGCAATAAAAAGTGCTCTATAAATTAAATGTATTATTATAATTATCCTACACAGAATAAAGTGACTTAAATACATTTTTATAAGTACGTTTTCAATGTATTTTAAACAAAAACCTCAAGACATGATTCAAGATGCAAGATTCCTTTTATTGTTCATTCAGCAAAACACAAAAAATATGTAAAGCCTGAATGAAATTGCGAAAGTGGCTCCTTTTAAAAACACAGATAAAAGGGTGTGTAGTGTGATTCTTTCACTTTCATTTTTCTTGTTTTGGTACGGGTTCCAAATGATTCGCTCATTTGGAAGAGAAGAGAAGTTTACGTTTTGATGAAAGGCCCAACATTGGTTTCAAACCTTGAAATCAAACCGTGTCTTGCCCTTGACATTTGAATGTAACCGTAGCTGAGCACACAGTGAGAGATGAGAGATAAGTAGGTCGTCACTCAGCTGCTTGGCGAACTCTCGGTCACCGTTTGTCTGGTCTGTGTTTCTGCAGGAAGGGGTCGCATCCCATAATGAGAACATGCAGTATTTAAACCTGGCGATTGCAGCCTGTGCTCAAACACAAGAGGTCGTCTGCCGGGGCGAACCGACCTGGGAGCCCAGGGACATGCGTCCGGCCAAACGGGACTCCAGCGGACAAATTAGGGCAAAAAACAGCGATGTAACGAGGGATCCTTCAGCGTCCTTCAGCGTTCCCTACGGGCCGCATCTCGTCTCCGTGCGCTGTCGGCAGGACGACTCAACGGAGACGAGGGACGTGACCCCAAAAGATCCGGAGGTCGGATCTCAAGAGGAGGGCGGTGACAGCTCGGCTGCGGCACAGAAAACCGAGCCTGCAGCTGCTGTGGCGTCCCTCCGGGGGAAACGCGATCGCGCAGGTTTATCTCAGCGTGACTGTGCAGACGGAGCATCGGAGGACTCTTCAGAGGGTTCAAGAGATTCGATAATAACCACTAATGACCTGTTGGAGTGCCTGGTGCATCCTGATGTCATCGCCCGTGTCACCGAGCTCTTACTGAAGAGGCACATGGGGAGTCACGGGACCGCCGCACAGCCCTAGCTTCAATATTTTTTCCTGCCACACACTATCTCATTTTTTTCCGGCTGCGAGACGTCACGACCAAAGACTAGCCACTCGATATGACACTGTCGAGTGGCTCTTAACGTTTTTCTTGTTTTGTTGTCGTCGTCCCACACAGACTAATCCCGTTTGACCCCCCCCCCCCGCCCCCGAGTAGAAGAAGAATCATGACCACTTGAATGAATTTAATATGCAAACAAACCACAATAATGCCAAGATGTGAACATTTGTTCTCCGGGTAATGTTTTTCCTCTGTCGTGTAGTAATGAGATGTTGTCACTGAGCGGGAGCAGGCGGCCGATGGTCGTAACGGCTTGATGACGGATGATGAGCTGTGTACGGAGCGGTGAACGAAATGGGTGTGCATCTACAAATAAACATAATCATGTCAACCAGCAATTTATTTGCCTAATGTCATTTCATGTCCTTTTCGTTTTCCACTGACATGAACTTTATGTGACAGACCAGATTTTTACAAATTCAACACTACAATATATTGTGATGCAAATTTGTTGTTTGTTATCAAGAATATCAGAATATAAACAGTAAAGAAAACTTTGTGAAGAAAAATAATATGAATTTTGCTTCTTTCCGACACTAAAATGTTGCTGTCGGATACTGATGGGAAGTTGTCGACGCTACAGGCAGAGTTGTCATAACAATCCCTGTTTGCAACTGAAGGATTATTAAGGTAAATCACAAAAAAATAAAAACCACAAAGGTTCGTTGTCATGTATTAAAACACATATGCTACATTTTTGGATTATTGGCTCGTAACATGCAAAACCACTAGTTACTATTGTCCTTTAAAATCACTGTTATAGGTGCACACATGTAAACTTAACCATTTCTCCAATGTGTTCAGAGACAGTATTAGTTTATGATTATTATTATTAAGTGTCATTGAAAATATAACATCCTGAGAACGAATATATACAGTGCGTCTTTTAAACACTTAAACACGACTGGTGGACTATTTATTACGTCTGACAAATGATGTCAAAAACTGGAATTGCAACAACAAGGAAAAAAATCAAACAGTCACGTCTTAGTCCTTCATTTTCTTAAAAAAAAAGTACCTGGAAGAAGAAAAAAAACAAGGTTACAAAACTAAAAGAAACGGAATAAAAAGTGGACGATATATACAAAATACTTCACCTCGGCGACGCGGCACGGTTACAATCTGGTCGTCTTCGCCGTCTTGTTCAGGTCCACGCCGTTATATTTTTTCTTCTCCGCGTCGTCCTCGACTTCGACATCCTTCCCCGAGTGCGCCAGGTAGATGTTGTCCAGCTGATCCGGGTCCACGTAGGTGTAGAAGCAGCACATGATGGAGAAGATGATGCAGACGCCCAACAGCAGGCCGGCGAACAGCAGGAACTCTTTCCACTGAGACAATAACGGATACGGTCAGCGTACAGTACGAGTACAGTACCTGGTGGAGGTAGATCCAGGTCACTGGTTGAGGTTTGATGTATTTAAAGATGCTTGTAACATTTCACTATGTAATTTCATAAATGCAACTTTTTCAAGAGTGAACTGTTACACAAACTTAGTATTTACAACGTCAAGTTATATTTCATATTATATAATACATATTTAATTTTGTATCTTTTTATTATTATCTTAATTATGTTTGTATTTAAGAATCCATTTGAATCAGTGTCTTTTGGGACCTGTCTTTGTTTGATATTTATATGTTGAATCAGTGATTGGGATTTATATATGTAAAAATTATGATTTTTATATGTAAAATAAAAATGCGTGTAAACTCAACAAAGCAAAAGGTATACAATAAAGTTATACTTCAGGATTCAAAGTCTTCCATACACGAGGCATTTACCCTCATTACATTTTGTTTCCCAAAATACCCCCCTGGAGTCATACCTGTTCCAGTCCCGCACCCTCCGCCACAATCAGCACTATCACGTTCCCGAACGCGACGGTGAGCAGCCAGGCGGCCTGCAGCACCGACTTCATGTTGGCCGGAGCCTGAGAGGGAAGAGAGAGTCCCGACAACAGACTCGGGGTCAAACATCTTTTAAAGGTCAAAAACGTGGCATCACTGTCTCCAACATATGACGGGAAGTATTTATTTTGGGGAGAGGATGTCTTTAAAGGACTATCAAGATCCTCTAAGAACAATATGACAGTCAGGTACTAATTTCTAGTTGGTTTCCGTAGATAAAAAAAACTGTAGTCAAGATTTATTTTGCCATATTTTGGGGGGAATGTTAAATGTTAACACACAAAACTAGGAAAGTGTTAGAATTCACCATCCAGGATCCACGACAGACAACGTACTGTATCACAACAATCAGAAGTTCACTATGAAATAGATTTTTATTTTCTATTATTTTTACCGAGAAGTCTGCCAGGGAAATTGAACCCATTTGCAGTTAGTGAGTATAAGGACAAACCTGTGAGTAGGAGAACTCCAGGCCCGTAATGGAGAACATGACCTCTCCTGCAGTAATGAGGACGTACTGGGGGATCTGCCAGACAATGTGCACGTTGTTGGCCTTCACGTCCTCCAACGTGCGAGCCACAAGTTTACCCGATGCCTGACAACAGCAACACAGAGAAGCATGGCGTCGTGAGTGTGCACGGCCTTTTGGACCTTGGATTTTGGATAAAATGCTCTTTGCATGTCAAGCCATCCGGAAACCTCTGTGAGCACGACGGTGTAGGAGGCTCCGAAGTCCAGGAGGCCCAGGTCAAAATGCGAGCACTTCTCCGACTGGGGGCCGCAGCTGACGTGCGGGTATCTACCGCGAGGCAGCGGGGCAGGTGCACGGAGGACCACGTGGATCAGAAAAAGAACAAAATACATGATTTGACACATTTATAAAGTCATATCTCACACAACCTGAGGCTGAATTGTGTTTTACTAAAAATCTTCTAACACTATAGAGAGCCAAGTGAAAGCAGCACCTCCAGATTCTGGACACAGATCATCACATGGACAGTGGCTCGCTCAGAAAAAAGCAACTTCTTTGAGCTGTATTTTTTGTATCCTAAGAAATGAAGTGCTTTTTATTTAACAATCACTCAAAGCCAGAGTGTGTAATTTTTGTACTTTTCCGACGGCACCTGGTAAAGTTGCAAACCGCAGCCGACTGAGCGACCGACACTTTATGGCGGCGCGACCGCCGATTCCGTTTCCGGCAGCGTTTGGAAAAATTCAACGCGGATGTGTCGTATTCCGGAACCGTTCTGTGCAACAACCGTATTCAACACAACGTCGCAAACATGGAGACTAGCACGGAGGTCGGGTCCGCCCCATGGAACTGTATTTAACTCATTCAAAGTTGACGAAAAAAACACTGGTTCTTCGTTGCAGGTGATTATACATATATGAACACATAGATATGGACAATATATTGTTGTATATATGTTCTTCTAAATATTACACACTGTAGCTTTAAGTTTCTTTAGTGGACACATTAATGGTCAATCTCTGGTCGCCATGTTTTCTGTATTTGAGGAGGCCGAGTAAAGAAATCCTCATTGTGAGGTTGAGTTGATTTACAGAACGCTAGTAAATCAGCAGCCAGACAGGTGGTGGCTTCAGGATTAGATTACCCCCCCCCGTCCTAGTTGTACTCACTCTCCCCGCTCCACTGCCTTGTTTGGAGACATGGTGAAACCGGAGGGCACGTGGAAAGTCACATCTCCGACAGTCAGGTTCATCTCCTCTGGCTGTGTGCTGAGGAACCTGTTCGATCACGAGGAGACACGAGTGACTGGTGAACGAAAACGTCAAAGCGATATATCAAGTCAGATGGGCTGGCCGACATGCAAACGTTTAGCTTTCAGGCCCGATTTCATTTAAAGGGTCAGTTGGCGATTTTAATCCAATACACTTTATGTAAAATTCTGGGAAATATTTCCTTGCGGAAATACCGACAGCGGTCCGCTAGCTGTCGGTTCTTTGTGTGGAGGAAAAAAGAAAAAATCTGTTTTTCGGCCCGAGGCGGCACGTTCGAACCAAATCAACGACAAACGATCTTCCTCCAAAAATCGCTTACTGCACCTTTGAATGCTTTACAGCGTAAGTATAAAAAATGATTCTGAATTTCAGATTAAACAAGTGTTTACCTCAGAAGAGGATTCCCATTCTGACTTTTCTCAATGGAGTCCTCCACCTGGGTCATAAATAAAAATGGCCATGTCAAAGAGAATTCTGTCCATAATATTTATTTCTGTTCTCGTCTCAATTCACTCCAGTTCTTGCATATATTATCTAATCATCTAATTATCCAGACAGTTCAATAATAATTATTATAATAGTAATTTTTGCGATTACAATAGTTTCAAGTTTATTTGTCATATGTAATAGCAATTACATATGTAATATATTAATATAAATATTATTCATTCATTCATTCATCGTCTACCGCTTTATCCATTTAAGGGTCGCGGGGGGTCGCTGGAGCCAATCCCAGCTAACATTGGGCGAGAGGCGGGGTACACCCTGGACAGGTCGCCAGCCTATCGCAGGGCCCCAGCCTATCGCAGGGCCAATATAAATATTAATATTATAATATTAATATGTAATGCAATAGGGCCCTGGCCAGCCTTTCGGGCTTTTTGGCTCGGGCCCTAATTATCAGGAATACTGTCCAATCACAACCAGCCTGATGAATCAATACAAGCTGAGTCTGAGTTTTAAACTCTTTTTCTTCTTTTTAAAACTAAGTGTAACTTTTGCTTTTTTAAATTATGAATATTTGTTATTGGACAAAACGGAAGATTTAGAACTGGAATTCTCAGGGACGCTCACAAGTTTGCACTGGATTCCCGTAGCTTCGGAGTAGAGGATGAGACTGTAGGCCTTTTGTTCTTCAAACGTCTTGTTGCAGACTGAGGTCGCCCCGCTGTAAGTGACTTGAATCTTCAGCTCCTCGCTGGACGTCCCGAGTGGCAGCGTCTCATACTGAGGGGGATCCTGACACAGAGAGATCGGGGGGTTAAAGTTCAGGTTCTTTGAAAAAGAAAAAAAAAGCTATGAAAATAGACATTCTTGTCTCTGAGACTTACGTTAAAACTGTTTTCAAAGATGCAAAAGAAGAACTAGAAACGTCATATTTCATATTTCGCCAAGTGCTTGCTCATTGTGGGAACTGTTGGGTTTCTCTGTAATATTGCGAGGTCTCTACAAATGAAATTGAATTGAATTGAAATGAAGTCTCTTATTTGCATTGGACTAAGTTCTTAAAGAAAGAGCGAAAAGTGTCTTTCATCTCTTAAAATGTTCCTGCAGCTTGAGGCTCAGATGGTAGTTGGTACAGTAAACAAAGCTTTAGCTCAGTGGCTTTGTTCAAATGTAAATCCAAAGAGTTTTTGAAATGTCTCGCGGGCTTTGCCAAAGACAAACACTGACTCGGGTGCTGCTACTGTACAGGAGGACACACTCCTCCTGCCAAACAAATGTTTAACCTGTAATGGTTAAACACAGCCATTATTACTGAAGTGAGCCGGGGGGGTTGGGGGGGGGAAACACACTCTCAGACCTCTGGTGAAGAGTCTACAATCTTAACTTGTGTTTGACTTGAAAAAAACAGACACAAACACAGTATATATACATCTGAAAAGTATATAATATAAAACCTTTTTCTCTGTCTGATTACCTGAAGGTATTGGATTGGCTCTGGGAACAGGTTGCTGTCGGGGATCTTCACGGTGACGTTACCCTCGGCCAGGTTAAAGGCCTGCAGGAGACAGGACCCCGAAGGAGCAGGATCCACCACCGTTTTCTGGTAGACAGACGGAAAATATAGTGCAGCACACTGATAAATATCAGAGAACACGGCCCCTAAAATTTGTATTGTAAAAAAAGAAGATTATTATTATTATTATACTACAGAAGTCTTGAAATATTCCCTGTATATTTGAGGCATTACAGTGGGAATAAAACAGAAAAGACAATATTTTGTTAGCAGAAAATGGACCAAGCCGCTATTTCTCAGAAGAATTAATTCACTGTGCATTAACAGTAATCAAAATAATACTGTATATTGAAACACATTTGGACGAGGTGTTTATTATTCTAACATTTTTGACGTTGACACACAAGCTAATACGTAAGACACTTAGTGGTTTGAGCTAAACGCTAACATTAGCATGCTAACATGCTCATAATGAAATTAAGAGTTAATTCACTGTGCATTAACAGTAATCAGAATAATACTGTATATTGAAACACATTTGGGCAAGGTGTTTATTATTATAACATTTTTGACGTTGACACACAAGCTAATCCAAAGACACTTTGTGGTTTGAGCTAAATGCTAACATGCTCAAAATGTTGTTGCTAGCATGTCAACATTTGAGAAGTATAGGTTTACCTTGTGACTTTAGCCTGTTAGCATGCTAACATTTGCCAATTAGTCCTCAACCCGAAGTTAAGTTAAGCTGTAGACGACGTCACGTTTTTGTTTGTCATATGTTTCGTCACACAACATGAAAACATTTGAACGGGTGAGGGCGTGAAATGAGCCCTACAGTAAGGTGATGAGGGGATCAATGGTTTGTTTTTTACAACTCTTCCTCTGGGGAGCATGAACGTCGGCGGCAAATGTCACAGCGTATTAGGAGGCCATCCGAAGGGGGGCGTGATTTTCCGTACAAATATCGATTGGCAATTCATGAAGGTGGGGAAAGGGTTAGTGGTGGATCAACGCGGACATTCCTACGGCCATGCCGCTAGAAGTCGGACTACGCGGTACAGTTGGGGCCTGTGACAGTTCATGCATCAACCCCGCTATGAGGCCAGATCGATGTTTTCAAGGACATGTTATGTGACTGCTCTCCTCCAGGACTGTGCGTAAGGATTTTCCGGGGACTCTCTCTTTATTTCTGTGGTTGTCGCTCCTACATACCACAACGTTCAACTCCACCAGCGTGGCTGCTCCGAAGGCCAGCGCTGCGAATACCATGCCTGCGGCAATTTTCCTCAGAGGCCTGACGGCAGAGAGAGAGAGAGAGAGAGAGAGAGAGAGAGAGAGAGAGAGAGAGAGAGAGAGAGAGAGGGTCATTGCCAGACAACAGTCAACTCTTTTATACCACCCCTTCACGACTACGGGCTCACGGTGTGTGTGTGTTTACTGTTCTTAAAGTCGGGCTGTATCGCCTCGAGTGATTTCCACATCATCTTCCTCATTGACCTGCGTGGTACGCGGCCGCCTCACTGACCCGAGGGCGTCTGTCACAAGTCTGTACCCAAAGGCCTCTTCTCTTCTCTATAAGACGCGGACTCATCCGGGAACCATGATGGAGCTCTGCGCTACTTGTGCATTGGCATCGTTCACAAGAAGTGCATCAACCGACGTTGTCGCGAAACGTCTTCCTCCGGGTTTCTTGTCGGATGCACTTTATCGTCGCTTTGAGCTCAGTTTTTTGTTGAGCTTTGAATAAATTGCCTGGTGTAGAACGAGACTGTTTTGTTAAATTTAACTTTGGCTGTGATTTCCCCCTTTCTTTGCATGCAAGTCTAAAATTGTCCCGATCTATAATTAAGATTTAGAGAATGTTTTAATACAGACATAGGTTGCAGGGACTACTAGAATCATCATACTGGTGTGACTGGTGTGTGAATATGTGTGTATTGCAATATATATCATACATATATAATAAAATGTATTATATATATACAATTTTATTATATATGTATGATATATATTGCAATACACACATATTTTTGTTATATCGCGATACACGATTTAAAAAAAAATAATATTTATTTATAGGCCATATCGCCCAGCCCTGATTTAAACTTTTCAACATAGTTTTAGTTTCTTTTCCGGAAAAAAATAAATAATTCAATGTGATCATTTATTCTACAGAGCATCCGTTGTGTTTTGCAGAAAACTGGGTCAATCCCTGGATGATAAAGAATCCTGCTGTGCCCCACATACATGAAGAACCTACTCATGGGGTTTTAACCTTTATGTGCAATATGTTTGAGTACGTGTCCACGGACATTTCTCTCCATTCGTTAACTTTAATCTCTCCTGGGGCGTGTGCACATTCGGCTCAAGTCCCCTCCGTTTAAGAGTCTTTTTAAGTGCTCGTGTCGGCAACAGATGTACGGCAGTGTCCACAACAACAGGTGTCTACTCACGTGAGGTTGATCCTGCAGAGGCCCACGAGCGGATATACGATGAGGTCAAAGATGGGCACAAAGAGGAGAATCAGCAGAGCATTCATCATCTAAACGCCCGGGGGGAGAAAATAAATCACTTTAATTGACTCCATAAAAAGCTCGGCAAGACTCATTAACGCATAAAAAGGTGATGAGTTGCACAAGAATCCGATTTCCAATTGGCCAGTAGAGAGACGACAAGATGGCGGTGGCAAACAGCTGTAAAAGTCTTTTCAGGTGAAAGACGCCACTGGTCAAACATCAGCCGTCTTTAGTGCTTTACATGAGACGCCTTCACTGGGGTGTGTGTTTTCAGCTGATCATTAATTCCACGATGGATGAGCGTTTCTTCAATTGTCAATTGTAAAAGCGTTTGGACGTTGACACATTATTGTGTTGTACTATTTGACTTGGAGTTTTAGGTGTTTAGTGTTTTGAGGGTGTTGACCTCTTTCTTTTCTTTTCTTTTTTTTCCAAAGCCTTTCCAACTTTATAGGATGACACAGGCGAGCCATCCATTCCCGCCTTACGATCACGTGACCGACCCACCGACGACGTGTTTCAACTGCTGAAGTCCGGACAGACAACGAGAAAGGGCGATGGCTGCAGCGCTGTGCCGACCCATGTGGGTTGAAGACGTCTAGAATTACGCATGCTGCCTTTTGTTTAGGTCAAATGTACCTTGCCAAATTCGATTTTGGGGTTTATTTTGGACTGTGTAAAGAAAGGACGGATGTAAACAGCCTCAATTTAAAGCTCAAGTCAGACTTCAACCTCAGAGCTGTTGGCTACACCCACAAATTACAGACTTTCCTCAAAGTGAGCGATGAAAACACAGAGGGCATCTTGTCGGGCGAGGATTGAATTTGTTTTTTCAAAAGACGTAGATATCTGTTCTTTCTCCGACCTTCTAGGACGAACCTCATCATATTTTCTCATATCGGGACATCCCGTCATATATTATTGTTGATGGAGAATCTCAGACACTGTGCACAAACTATATTCCAGTGAGGAGGAGCTGCACGTACCTGCATCTGGTCCGGCTTGATAATGAAGGCATCTCCCTGTAATAAAAGAGGATTTTTTTTTTTTTTTTATTTGCTTTACAGGAAAGTCACTTCATAAATCATATGAGTAATGATTAAACCTGGTCAGTTCAAAGGGAAGATCTATTTCACGGGACAACTTACGCAATCAGCTGGATACAACAGGCCAACCGCAGAGATATCAAAGTGCAATAAAAAGAAAAGATGCTACTGAAATTTTGTCTCATTTTCATGCACGGCAACTTACTAAAGCCATGTTCATCCTCGTGGCTTGAAGTGTCCAGCGGGAACCCTGCAACAAAAATGAAAAATAAAGAAACAAAACACTGACTGTGACTTTATCTGCAGCATCTTTTCCGTGTAGTTGTGGAGCTGGTGACACGTTGAACCGGACAAGCTCTCGTTGTGACCAGTCTGTTGTCTTCACGTACCTGCTGATCGAACAGAGCCCAGAACATGGGCAGCGGGATGAAGAGCACCAACACCCGCAGCACCATCTTAATCTCCTGGATCAGACACCTCTGTGAACACACAAGCCCACAGGTCAGGATGGATTATTGATGCACAGGAACCACAAACGTCCTTTTGACGCTTGGGACGGATGCATGCCTTTGCATGTAAGACTTATTCATTCGTCGTGCTTTCGTTACCGAGTACTTCTCCTCAGCCCAGTCCAGCCAATGCTTCCTCTTGGGGCCGTTCTTTGAGCTCCTCCAGTGGTTCTTGATGGCAAACTGCAGACCAAACAGTCAGATAACGGGGAGAGGAAATCGGAAAAGTGGAGAGTTCAGACGGGAGCGCAATGATCCTTGACAGCAGGCATTTTAATAAATCATCTGATGTAACTGGGCGAGGTGACTCACTCCAATGCAATTGCAGACCTCCAACAGGATGTTTCCCTGGGGAGGATTCCTCTTGTACATCCCGCTGCCGGCAATGAAAACAACTGCCCGAGATGGATGAAGGGGTTAGATGTGCAGCCAGAGGGGCGACGGAAACAGTTTATGTTGGAGAGGGCTCGGCTGTTTGGAAGGCGATCGCTCTCCTGGCCTCACATCGCGCCGCGGTGGTAAATCCACAAATTAAGATGTAAGAAATCTAATAGTAGTTTACTTTTCAAGGCTATTTTTACGCTCTCGCACAGTGGTCTTATGAAATGGTTGTAAACACGTCCTCGGCCGAAACTACAAGCCCGGTTTTGTTTTCGGGCGGCCGAGCATGAATCCAACGAGGATCGGCGGCGACGGGGATTCGGAGGCAGAGACGACCGAGCGTCAGGGCGTGTGCGGCTCGGGCCTTGATCAACCAGGAAGCACATAGCACTTCATGATGTACAAAACATGGTCTCAGCATGCAGATCGCAGCCCGAACCAAGGTTCTGAAATGTGACAGTTCATTTGCACAATTGATACAATTAGAATATTAAACTTGGAACATTAAATTGTAGCCCAGAGGGATGTTTTTCTTTAGAGTTGCGTGCAAAGTTCATTTATGTTTTGTTTAACATTTCCTTGTTCTTTCGTAGAATGTAACTTTATAATCTATATGAGTAATAATGAAGTTGAATACAGGAATCTGGCTATTTTGAAAATGCTAAATTAAGGAATTGAGAACGGACGCCTATGAATAACCCTGTTAATTATCAGATTCTCGGACTCTGTCGGGCTGGAGGAGAGCGATGTGTGGTCACTGTCCAAACTTTCACTGCTATGCGGATGACGCCTGCCTGTGCGTTGCACGTCGGTGAACACTTACCCAGAGCCACGACCATCAGGGCGGCGGGAACCCCGAAGGCCAGGGCGTAGCAGTCCCCGCCGAAGCACTGCACATCACCTGCGGGAGCGAATGCAGCATCAACGGCGTCAACGCGGCGATGACGTGGTCTGCGCCCTGAACCTCATTAGGTTCATGACATGCGCCGGACATAAAAGATAGCCAACCAACGCTCACCTCTCAGCATGGGCGTGATCAAGGTCGACAGGAGGCTTCCGGCGTTGATGGACATGTAGAAGATGGAGAAGAATTTCTGCCTCTCGCTGACCTGGAGGTGATCAACAAAACTGTCAGGAGGAAACTTCAGAATAGTTTTAAAATATCGTTATACGAAGACTTTGTATAAGGTGTAATGCTAAAGAGAATGGAACCCAAGTTATTCTAGTGTCCATGGCATTGCGTGTAATACATTTTTAACTTGTTTTTCTTCTTTTAATTAAAGCTGCATTCATCTATTTTGGAGATTATAATCTGTTGGGGCGGGGGCGTCACATATTTACCATATGAGAGGGGATCAAAAGCTAAATGTCCCCTAAAACCAAAACTGGTGAAACTAAAGGCCGACGCGCGGCGCCTTACATTCTCCTTGTCGAACTGGTCTCCTCCGAACGCGGCCACGCAGGGTTTGATTCCTCCGGTGCCGAAGGCGATGAGTATCAGACCCACCATGGACAGAGCGCTGCAACACCAGCGTAGAGACATTACGTATGAGGAAATGCCCGGCGGACATAACAGTGTCTTCTATCTGTCAATCGACGATCGACAACATGTAAAGGGTCAACCATCGAGCAGGAGTGGGCCACGGGAACTTGCGCCGGGCGTTTTTTCACAGTTACAACAACTACTGTAAATAAGAAATAAAAATAAAGAATACATATTGCACGTAAACTTTACAACTTTGGCTGCGTTCAGACACGCACACCGGTCCAGACATCATCCAGAGCTTTCCCTGCCAGACCCCTGGTAAAACTTCAGCAAACTGTCCATGTGAAGACAGCCATAAAACATCTGCTGAAGACTCTTTACGATATCATGCCTGAAAGCGGTTTACTATTTTATGCGTATGCACTTTGTTCATAATCTTGATAATAAAAGAATTGTTTGAGGCGGAAGGCTGATATGGTTCATGGTGTCATGTGTTCACCGGGGGGGAGGGGGGCTTTCGTCTGAGCCTTGGGCCACGAAAGACCCCTCGAGACAGTCCCGTATTCAAAGCGAAAGAAAAGTTATGATGAACATCTTTTTCTCAAAATGACAGAATGGGCTCCGGGTCACTCACATGTGCACGTCGCTGCTCCCCACACTGGGGATGGCTCCGACCGACTTGACCACGTGGCCGATCACGTAGACGACGGAGAGGTAGACGATGGTCCTGTCGGGAGCAAACTGTGATTACGCACATCCAGCTCAAACACTCCTGTTGTCATGCGACGAGATCTCCTGCGTGCAGTGATTCAGCTCCACTAATGGGCAGTGGCACAGGCCTCAGACAAAGCTCCGAGATTAAAGGGGCTGAAATACCGAAATGATGTATGTATTGGCAAAAACTGATGTCATACAAGTAAAAAAATCCACTGGTGAGGGAATCTGGGGCCGAAGGAGGGCGAGCACTCACCTGAACTTGCCGAGCCATGAGTCGGCGATGAGCGCTCCCAGTATGGGCGTGAAGTAGCACAGGCTGCTGAAGGCGTGGTAGACGGCGGTGGACAGGTCCTTGTCCCAGTGCAGGTAGGAGAGGAAGTAGAGGGTCAGCACCGCTGAGAAGGGACACACAGACGCGAGCTGTGAGCCCAGTGCAGGGGAAGGGCACCCCCCCCCCCCCAAAAAAACCCCCAAACATCTACCCTTACCCCATCTATATCTATTTCATTGCACGTTCAAATCATAAGACTGTGTGAATGAAACCCTCCCGTATAGCGAAATCTGATTCAATCCTTGTCAATTCATGACGTGGACCGTGTCTTTGTTCTAGTGTATCAGTCGCTGTATCGGTCACTGGTCAAATGATGCACAGTTTGGAATATTTCACACTGGACAGACGTGGACGAATCGTGCGGCCACGAAAAGAAGAGGAACAACGCGAGGCAAGCTGGGTTGAGACAAAGTCATTTCCCTTAAAGTCGCTTAAGGGGAAATTTAAAACGGCGGGCTGTTGTGGAGAAAAACTCTTTTTCATCATTACATAAGCAGTTATAGATTAGAAAAAGAAAGGAGGATGTGAATTGAACATGTGACTTCTGAAAATTCCCCAATTGCTGTATTTCCCTTCATTATTTCTCATGAAGAGTATAAAGTTATGAACACTAAAATATCAGTAGATGAATTAATAGCGACGAATTCTGACGAATTATGAATGTTAAGAATGATACCATGTGTCCATTTAAACTACTGGGACAGGAAATGGGGATGTTTTGCACGGTATGTTTACGTGTGTGTGTGTGTGTGTGTGTGTGTGTGTATGATTGTGCAGTTTGAAGCAATGTGACAGACATGTGAGGGGAAGACAGACACTTCGCACCCGTCACACACTCTGTGAACTAGTTAGACAAGCCGAGCATCACCAGTCATATGACCTCACGTTTCCCCCTTTATTTTTCTTGATTTTTGACCCCGGAGGTACTATACTGTACCAGTACCTTTCATGCCATAGTAGGAGAAGCGTTCACAGAACTCGTTCACCACTATGAAGCAGATGCTGGTCGGGTAGTTGGTCCCACATAGTTTCTAAAAAGGGGGGAAAGTTTGTTCACTGGATGAGAATCAGCGACACACAGTAGGTGACATGTATCAAACAATGATCCTCTGGATATACATAAGGAAAAGGACAGGCCTGCTCGCTCAATAGCTGATCAATAGAGACGTGCAGCAGACGCACATCCTCCTTGTTTGTCCGTCACTCGTAAAACCTCCGAGTAAATCATTGAACAGACGTAGAGGATGGACAAATTTAATTGTCCTCATCTGCAGTGATAAAAATTTTTAAAAAGTTCAATATGTTCCAATAAATCTGAGATGTTACAACGGGGAACTGTGACCCAACGGCTTTTGTATGTTTTACCTGATTCATTCAAACCGCATGTCGTTGCATTAGATATATTTAAACGGGGGGGGAAAATTATACTTGATAAAGATTCTACAAAATGAACATATGCGCTCAAAAGTTCATATGTGGTGGCATCATTCCAAATGACATTGTCCAATGACATGTACAAGACCTGGAAGGATTTAATTTCTTAGTTAAC
Organism: Scophthalmus maximus; assembly: GCF_022379125.1. NCBI lineage: Eukaryota > Metazoa > Chordata > Actinopteri > Pleuronectiformes > Scophthalmidae > Scophthalmus > Scophthalmus maximus. The sequence goes on from NC_061528.1 coordinate 4,470,757, forward strand.
CTACAGACATTCTATGAAATGATAATAATGAATGATAATAATGAATGATAAATCATTTATCAAGCAGCGATCGAGATCCAGCTGCTCAGAGGTGAAGACGCCACATGGTAATCATCATAAACTGAACATCTGAAGATATGATCTTTGGGTACAGGGAGCTTGTTGTGGACACGCAGCGCTATTCTCCACCATCAACAATTCATCAGGAATGAACATGACCAATTATAAATAGATTAGAACTACTTCTGAACTTTTCACCTGATTATTCTCACACTTTTAAAACTATTGGAACAATTTCCCTGCTAAATAAAAAATGTGTGATTGGTTCAATTTTGGGACAGTTGGACTTTGGGCACGAACATAAGCAGTCCAATGTTATCGGTGCCGGTTATCAATCCACATGAAATACAGTTTCTCTCTGTCAGTGTCATTAAAATCATAAACAGGGAGGCTCAGACTTAATTGTGCCACGTCCGTCCCTGCAGCATCATGTCACCAGTGAGATATACCACAAAAAATGCAATCAGTGCATCGTTTATTTTTCTCCTCTGATGCTAATCTATATACTTCTCACATCCCTCTATGTTGATTTTTGTCCCAGCAGCACTTTGGATCGCGTCAAGTCTTGGTTTGGCAAATCTGTCTTTTAAGATGTCTGCCTTTGAACCACTATGATGGTGGTGAGAGTAAACATAACTGGATCTTCCACAAAGTACAAGTACACATGGAACTGTGTCTCGAGGTGTGAAGTGACCACATCTCCAATCTCTAAATGAATCCTGAAGGTCCAGTCCCTCTTGGAACTCTTACTGTTACTCTACTGTGGAACCTGTTTCTGTGGGAAGTAAACACGTTTGCTACATCACAATGCACATGTGGCGCCAGATGTCTCCAAACCTCCCTCGTCCTCTGATGCGTTCCAAGGGGTTCCCTGTTGCATCATCTCCGACCGATACTTTTTACGCGCGGTTTCAGTCACACACACACACACGCGCGCGCGCGCACACACACACACACACACACACACACACCTGGAGCTGGATGTGACAAAACCTTTCAAATTCACTTTTGCAAACACCCCCAGTTCCCTCTCCTCCTCCCTCCCCTTCTCTGCGCCCACGCGTCCACGCGTAAACACACCCTGCTCCAGTCAGACAACTTTTAAAAAACTTTTCAACAACCAGACAAACAGAAAAAAAGAACACCAACATTCCCCCTGGCATGTATCTACCTTGGTCATGATGCTTTGTTTGCTGATGCGATCTGTGGCTCCTCGCTGCTGCGTCGGTGCTGTGGCTCCCGAGTGGCACCCAAGTCCGTCCCACTCCGCTCAGCTCGACTCTGCTGATGTAAAACCTCGACAGTGTCAAATGTTAATGTCCCACCACAAGCTCGCACTTGCTGCACCAGGAGCCGCCTCCGGCACACGTTCACTTCTTGTGGCCAAACGGCTCCAACAGTCATCCACATGCGTATTTTCTGTTTTTCTACAGATTGCGCTTGACTCGCTCCGTGCGGCGCAGGAGGTCCGTCCGTTAGTTGGTCGGGTGCTTGTAGAGTAGTGGAGCAGCAGCAGCAGCAGCAGCTTCTCCGGTTCTACACAATGGAGCCGTTGTTTCAGTCGGAGCCGCAGACCTGACGGTGGAACCGTGGGACGAAGGGTCAACGTGCCCAAACAGACGCTTCTCCTCGAAAAGGATGAATCTGACAACAGCACTGATCCACCGCCACCACGACCTCAGTGTGTGTGTGTGTGTGTGTGTGTGTGTCTGTGTGATGTGTGTGTGTGTGTCTGTGTGAGTGTATGTGTGTGTGTGTGTGTCTGTGTGAGTGTATGTGTGTGTGAGAGTGTGAGTGTGTGTGTGTGAGTGTGTGTTTGTGTGCGCGTATTTTTGTATTTGTGTGTGTGTTTGTATGTATGTGTGTGTGTGTGATCTCTAATTGTACATATAGAATCATTGTCTGCTTTTGTTTAATGGAGCAAAGATAAGCCACAGTGTGTTACGGACAACTATTATGAAGTATTAAAAGTAACAATCAAAGTAATAATTTCCTTCATAGTTGTGGAATAAGTACCAAACGTAACCTTCTGAAATATGCTTCAAATATCCAAGTTTCTGAAACGCTTGGAACACTCTTTTTTTTTCCTTCTTTCATTTTTCCCCCTTTTTGTCAAATAGAAGAACACAGAGATTGTGTTGAGATGGAACACAGTCTTCAAAGGGTCAGTCCCTGATTAAACTTTTCATGGGCAGTCAATTTGAATGCATCATTTTAAGCATTCGTAACTTCTGCCAGACATTTGGCATTGTCTTTGTCTAAAACCTTGAATTAATTATTTCACATAAACAGAGGAATTTGTTTTGCAAACAGTTTCAGTGCCAGTGGTGGACGTATATAGATCCTTCGCTCATGTAAAAGTAAATACAACAGTGTAGTAACCTATCACCATTGATCTTACTTATACTTACTTACTATATATATACAGCCCTGTTATATATATATATATATATATATATATATATATAATAGGGCTGTAGGAAGGATTTACAGATACTAAGGGAACTAGTCCATGTTGCCCGGTGCCAACGCACCCAGCTAGTAAAGTTATTCTAGTTATTTTTTAATTCCACGTTATTACGTCATTTAGCTTCTCCATCAACTTCTCCTTGATCTTTCTTGCTCCCAAGGGGAACTTTGTCTTGCATTTTATTAAATAAAACACATCTGATTATTTCTCTGAGGAGTCCGCAGCCTAAACATCCCAAAATCATCCTTCAGAAGCGACAATATCTCACATGAAATTCCAAAATTACCTCAAATTCCCAGAAACAATCGTGTGGAAATGACTCTGTGTCTTTATTACAGACCTGCTAACAGACAGGGGTTCAAATCCCCCCCTTCCCCACCACCACCTGTGGTCATGTGACTGGAGTAGCATACCCAGGTCATGTGATAACACCTTAACAAACTTCATCTCCTGATGACAACTGTGAAATCACGTTCAAAGACTTGGAGAATAGTGAGTTAACGCACATTCCGTCCCCATTTCCGGGGTCAAGAGTTCAGCATCACGCTTCACGTCAAACGGCACATTGGCACAAAGGGTGTCACTCTTGTGGCTCTTGAGTTTCCTGTTATTAATCCCCCAACCAAAAAAACAAGTTCCACATTTCATGTCGTGACCCTGACTCATCTGATTTTCTCAAACAACTTTCTTGTTAAATGTCATATGAAGTTGTGCAGAGCTGAAAAAACAAAACAAAACCAGATGCATGTTCAGCTTTATCCTAAACACAAGGCTGACGACGAGTGTTTACTGATAAATATAATACTGAATCTATGAAATATAAAGAATATTGAACCATCACCGATCTTCAAAATATTGAAAATGTGCTCCGTGTCGGATTATTGATAGTACAAATGAAATAAATAATGACCTTATCCAATTCTGCAAACTGAACTGAAACAAATCTCATTAAATGTGAATTTAAGAGTCAAAGACATTATGATCTTGGAGCAAGACAGTAAAACTCACACCAGGTACTTTTAAGATGACAACTGCATCTTTTCTGAGACTTTGACACGTTTACATCAATTATTTATGCACATCATTTTTGAACAGTTTATTTATGTGGATTTTCACAATTTTATATTTGAAAAAATATGTAGTACCAACACAGTCCACACGAGAGCAGCATTGGTCCTCTACTGTACAGGCAACTGATGATGACGCCACAGCGTCTGGGGAATTAAACAGCAACAATTCCATTTTCATAGTATATATAATATCTCATTTGCAGCTGGTATACACCTAATCGACATATATGTGTTATACTAAGAGGAAGTGAACCAATATGTGGTGCCACTGCCAATTAAATGTAATGTAGAGAGAGTAAATATTCAACTTATCTTTTGATTCCAAGGTTTTTCTGGGACTGTCGTATTTCCATCATCATCATCATAATCATAAGCACCAATTTTAACGTTTTTGCAGTCGGGAGCAGTGCCTTCATTTTCTTTTTTGCATTTCTGTTACTGAGACGGAGCTGTTGGCCCGTCACGGATTTCTGCCTATATTCGACAAAAGATCAGGAGAGACATGTGTGGATGACGTGGAGGAAGTTCGAACCCCAGACCTAATATTGTACACAACACTGGGAAGGAACGTGGCATTCACACAATACTGAGTTTTGAATTTGAGTAAAAAAAAAAGAAAAAGAAAGAAAAAAGGATGAAGACGCAGTTCTTTTTCTTGATCTTTTATTTTCCACATCATTTATGATAGTGAAAACAAGAACAACAAAAAAGGGAATTTGCAGATCATACATAGTATTTTGTTTTTATATATATATATATATACAAATCGTCTTAGAATTAAAATAACATGAGAAAAGGGAGTTTATCCATGAAAAATATATAAATAACAATGAACAAAGCAGCACGAGCGGTGAGTTAGCTCACAAACTAGAAGCTTGTAGTGGTCAGACGATTGTTGAAATTCTCTCAGATATTTTGTAATGTTCACATTATTATATAGTAATAATTGGCCAAAACTATAGTCACATCACGCATGTTGTGAATTGACTGGTCTCCACCGACTGGTGGTTGGTTTGCTTGTAAGGTAGACCTGCTGCAATCTGGCTACAGTGATACCCCGCTGGCTACACAATTACTAAACTAACAGTTCAACTGAACTACGGCTACTTTTGAATTGCAGAGTGAATAATGCAAACTTTTAAAATCGTAAAAGAAATAAATCTCTTAGTGTAATCTATTGATTTTAAGAAGGTTACTGTAATTCAGTTACCCGCTCTATTTAAAATAGTAACTGTAACTAAATACTGTCACTCATATTTTTGTATTCTTAATATATAACACTGTTACATATATTCTATTACTCTCCAACGCCGATTACCATGAGCACATGCTTGTTGACGATAATCAAAAATATAGAATAACAGACATATAGGGAGTACAAACGTGTGAATTATGATGTTGGGGAAACTCAAACTCGTGGTTGGCCCCAGGATAAGAATTGCATAAAAACAAAAAATGTAGCATTTGCAAAATTGAAACTAAACAGATCCGTGGAGGAAAAAAAAAATACGTTATACGTTTTGTGTTGGTTAAAGAATGAATATTAAGATTTATACAATTATTTTAAAAATTCTATACATATATAGTATTATATTGTGCACTGTACAGCCTACTTTTTCTAGCAGCTTATAATCTACGCCACAGTTTTAGGTATACATTCCATCCAGCCACTTCTCATTGTCTGAGCTCTGTATAAATAAGTGTTTGGTGACAGGCTAGGCGACACAGAGTGAATACTAACGACGCTCACGGAGAAACTCCTCCTCCTGCTGCTGCTCTCGCTCTCGGCTCCTCCTGCTCGACCCCTCGGTCCAGAAACTGCAGGTTGATTGGTTTCGCAGGGCAAAGCAGGGTCCTGGTGATGGGCTCCACCGTCGTCCCAGCCGGGTCGGGCCTCACCTCGTAGCGCTTCATCAACTTTGAAATAAAACACAGAGAGAAGGGGAGAGAATAGTTTTCAAGTAGAAATCAGTGAAGTTTATAGTTTTACAAGTTAAAGTTTCATTCATTTATGCGAGCCACGAGAGTACAGCCATCCCCGTGTTCCAGTCAATGATTACCAACGACTCCACAGCTTTTTTGGGCAGAGACAAGTCGGTCCAAAGTCAGACGACTGAAATGTGGTTTGTGTCATCGCGGTGCCAAGACCAACAAAGGAAGAGGCAGCCAGTTCTCTTATCCGGTGCTTCGGAGGGTTACTACAGGTCAAACCTGCTCTCTGAATGTGGATTAAAAAAACAACAACTGATTTCCTGGGACTGAAAACAGTGGCTGGTGTTTAACTTGCTCAGTTCGCAGTTGAGAACCTTGATGGTTTTGGTGCTGCTAGAGTCAATCAAAAATGAAATAATAATAATATAATATAATGTAATTATAATGAAATAATATGAGAGAGATGAAGAACAGTAAGATTTGAATGTGATGATTAGTAATTTATCAAATCAGTACTGTCCCTTATTTATTGTGAAAGTCTGATTGTGTAGACCTATTACATGGGTAACACTTTATATGCTCCAAACATTTACAAAAATTGTTTATGACACACTATGTTGTTGTTGTAAAGCAGCTATAAGGACATTTTAAGTTGTTTATTAATGAACAGTATTTCCCTATAATTATTATGTTTCATATAATGAAATATTCCATATCATTACAGCTGTACATTTACTGTATTGTCTTCCATAATATGTTAGCAGCCTCCACTTATTGTTGTTAAGAGGAGTTATAATTGTTAACAGCTTGATATTAAATGTGCAAACTGTTGGAGAATCTTATGATAAATACATCTTTTCATATCTTTAACATTGTGTATTTGTCATAAAAATCCCCCTACGCAACAAGCAACCTTTAACTTCTTAATGTTCATGTGCTCATTTAAACATTAAGCATTGGACGCTCTTACTCTGGACAGGAGGAGATACATCTCGAGTTCGGCCACCCGCCGGCCCAGGCAGGCTCGGATCCCGAAACCGAACGGCACCGACCCGAACGGGTGATGCTTGGACCTCTCCTCCCCTCCTCGGAGCCATCGCTGCGGGATGAAGGTGTGTGGGTCGGGGAAGTGATCCTCATCGTTGGACACGGCGTAGTGGCACAGTTGAAACAGCGTCTGGAAGAGAAAGACAAAAATCCTTTGTTCAATTGTTGCACTGCAGTTTTCATTAAATAAGTAGAATGCACACAGGACCTTAACACATACTTTCCAGACCTTTTTACAGACACACACAAAAGCATAATATGTCTCCTTTCACATGGGGAAACGTGTGTCTCACCTTTTTGGGGAAGATGTAATCTCCCACTACGATCTCCCTGTCTACATTGATGCGGGCGTTTCCTGGTACAACAGGATACAACCTGGTGACCACAACAGAGAGCGGGAGTCAGCACAGGATCCATCCGTTAGTACGGCACAAGCAGCTAATTATATCAGAATCAGAATTAGAAACGGCTTACATACAAGGATTTTTTCTTGGCCTTATTGAGGTGCGAAGCAGTCAACATATATACACAAAAAATACACAGAAGTAGAAAAGGAATATAGAATAAAGTATACATTAAATTAAATTTACAATAAATAGAGGGAGTCACAGATGAATGGATGTGTGTTTACTGCAATCTATAACATCGGTTACTGTTCGGTTACTGTTGTTGATATACAACTGTTTTTTACTGTCTAGAATTTGTCTACACATTGTTTTCCCCCTGATAAACAAAAGAAAATGATCTTTTAAAAAATGTAATTTGGTGCTGGTAGTAAAGAGAATAGTTCTTCTCATCTAACCTGTGGCAGGAAATGGAATAATAATCATTGAGCAACATGATCATTTGACATAAAAAAAAAGGATATGATTCCTCATCTTTGTTACACATGACAGGAAACTCTCCTGGGCTTTTGAGCTGGTGGAATAAGTCAACTTGGGAACTGGGAAATTATATAAAACACATTTCACTATCTATTAATATTTTACAGACAAACAATCTGCAAAAAAAACAGTAAGCTGTCAGTTGCAGCCCTAGTCTAGTTATACGAGAGCTTAAGTTGGGTTAAACAATTCCCTATTGATGAGGTGTTTTGATAAAAAATGGAATGATCGCTCCCAACCGTAGTGTCTCCCTGATGATGGCCTTCAGGAACGGCATCCGCGTGATGTCATCGCTGCTCGTCATCCTGTCCCCGGGGCAAGCGCTCATCACCTCCTGGTATAACCGTTCCTGGATCTCTGGCTCTTTTGCCAAGTGGTACAGAGCCCAGGAGATGGTGTTGGAGGTCTGCGACAGAGAGGAACATGTGCCGTTGTCAGACAAGTTTTCGTGTTGGATATCATTTGTTGTTTCAACATTTTAATGACTATATTCCAATATAAAGCAGAGCTAAACTAGTATGGCACTCCGGAGAGCGCATACCTCCGCCAAAGACAAATAATCCCCACATTTAAATCTGCTCGATTGGATACAAAAAGAATCCTGGATCTGCCCCCTTTGTTCGTGTCCGCGGCAAAATTTAATGGGTTCTTTTTCGGTCCACCAGGTTTCCAGGAAATCCCCTTCAGAAGTTTTCGTGTCATCCTGCCGAACACACACTCTATCTACTTACTGTGTCGACTCCCGCCAGCAGGAGTTCAGTGATGCTGCCCAGAATCTGCGTGACCGTCATCTGATCACTGCAGAGCAGGTGTGTGAGGTACGCTCCCTCCAGGCTCTGGTCCTTGTTCACCTTTTCCTGGATCTCGTCCATTTTTTTATGCACCACCTCTTCAGCTATAGGAGACGAGAGAAACATCCTCTTTTTCCCCCCCCACTAGATGGCGTAAGTCAACCACTGAGAGGGATCTTGTTTAGACAGTGATGTGGATTTTTTTAAAAAGCAGTAGAACCTGTAGCCTTTAACCATCAAGGTAGTCACACCAGAATAGAACATGAAAGGACTATACAAGCAATTCTCCCCCCAGAGACCAGGTACAGGTTAGAGATTCATTTACGGCCGGCGTTTCATCCCCAGCCCTCGAGACTCATCTTCATCTCCAGGCCCCGGGGCCGGGACAAATTTCAATCCATGGAGTATGTCCAACCACCGAGTTAAACTCTGCAGAGAGGAGTCAAAATCTGCGGCACCAGCGCAGCGCGGATGATAAATTCAACGGCGGGCGAAGAAATAGCGAATCTATCTCTTCAAAGTGGATGAGTCGCTTTTGCCCTAGGTAAACCTCTTCTTGGGGTCAGGACATGACTCTGTTTACATAAGATCTCGTGGATTTATTACATTCCACTCCCCGGAATAGGTAGTACAAGGGTCATCATTCTGTTTAGACAGTAGCAGAGGTCAAGGTGAGGTCCATAAAGATCTATCATGATAACGCACGCCTAAAATAACAGTGAATCACCATTGGGCCAAATGGGTGTAGGTGTCGGTTGCGCAGTGGACGAACTCTCAAGTCAGATCCCACCCCTCACTTCTATCAACATGGCGCTGGTCAAAATATGAAACTCGAGGCTTCCAAAAGAGCAGGTCACAAACCAACGGGTGACGTCGCGGCGGGTTGCCACCATATGTTGCCACTCACTTGAAAAACGCCAAGTTGTTTTTTAGATTTGCCGGTTGGTATAAATGCCGCTTACTGAATTTGAAGAGGTGATCCCAGACCGCCACGAACTGTTTCCAGAAGCGCAGGTAGGGCCACGTGAACTTGGGGAACAGGAGAACGAGTGGGGTGAGGTAAAACATTTGCCCCACGGAGTTGATGAACTTCTGGGTTTCCTCGGGCAACACCTCATTCATGCAGCCCAAGCGCGTCTCAAACAACACTGAAGCGATTCCTGAAAAAAAAAGAAGAAGAATATTAAATCATTTACTAATACCATGAATAAAAAATTCCTCCCTGTGTGTGATCACACCAGGTTCTCGATCAAACCTGCAGTTTATCTCGCAGTATCTAATCAGCTGTCAAGGTCGAAAGAGCCAAGACGCGACTATGTCAAAGTCAACGTCCTGAATGGCGGCACACTCACAGAAGAGTTGCTCCACGAACAAGCAAATTCTTTGCCTCCACCAATACAAAACATCCAGGTGAATCGAATTTTAAAGAGCCCCTCCAGTCACGTTTTTAAAGTATATAAAAATAATCTGCTAATGCCTAATATTATGTTTAACATTGTTTACCCCAAAGAAATGTTTTTTATTAAAAAACCTCTGAAATGGGGCTTGAAACCATCCGCTCTCTCTCCCTCATTGAGGAATTCTGAAACGATGAATATTCATGATATGCAAATAACACAGGCCGCATGCCCCGCCCAACACAGACTCTCACGTTAGGTTGACCCATGGTGGAAGAATATGCGCAACAAGACGGCTAGAGGCAACGTCAGCGAGATTCAGCCACAAAACTTTCACCAACTGCTAATGCTAACGCTAACCGTCTGCTGACACCTGCCGTCCTCTCGTGGATGCTAACTGCTAATGCTAACCGCTAACTGTCTGCTGACACACCTGCCGTCCTCTCGTAGACTCTAACTGTCTGCTGACACCTGCCGTCCTCTTGTGGATGCTAACTGCTAACGCTAATTGTCTGCTGACACCTGCCGTCCTCTCGTGGATGCTAACTGCTAACGCTAATTGTCTGCTGACACACCTGCCATCCTCTCGTGGACGCTAACTGCTAACGCTAACTCTAGCTGTCTGCTGACACACCTTCTGTCCTCTCGTGGACGCTAACTGCTAACGCTTACTGTCTGCTGACACCTGCTGTCCTCTCGTGCATGCTAACTGCTAACGCTAACTGTCTGCTGACACACCTGTCGTCCTCTCGTGGACGCTAACTGCTAACGCTAACTGTCTGCTGACACACCTGTCGTCCTCTCGTGGATGCGCTGCCTTTGCTGTACTGGAAGTTTCCGGTTTCTTAGCCTCACATTTGGATATTAGAGAGCGATTGGTTTTCTGTATATGTGACGTACAGAATCTAGCTTGAACAGGATTCGTTTGAATTTCAAATTGCAGAGGGGGGCACAGAAATCTGGAATGTAAAGACACCTCTATAGTGACAACATGTGCTAGTCCCTCTAGTCAATGTCAGACATTTTAGAGGGCAGAAACTGAAGAAAAGTAGAGGGGGACTTTAAGGACGGCTGTAAGATCTGAACTGATCACAAAGCTGAAGTCGCTGAATGAAGAGACGCAGACAGCTGCTAAGGTCTGCAGGGGGAAGAGTCAAGGACAAGTGAAGTAAGACTGATTGCATTTCTCTCGATCATCTACCAGGGTGGCAGAGGATAGTTCATGTATAATAACATTTTTAAACCACTTTCAAAAAGTTAGAAAATATATAAGTTGATTGTTGCTGAAGCATAGTAGTATAGTTTCTAATTTAAAAAGAAATACGGTAAAATCATGGTAATATCATTCCCGACAATAAATTTATTAATTCCTTACTTTCAGCCATTTTGTGTTTTTGTGCCATGTGTTCTTAGAATTGACTCAAGAAGAGGAAATGACTGACAAATCATTTTTTTGTTGACAGAAATTAAAAAAGATACTACAGAAAACTGTTCTTAGAACATTTTCCATTTAACTTTTAAACCTATCTTTCTCCAAAAAAGTTTCCCACAGCTGATTAAACGGAAAACATTTCAAAATTCCGACCTTCAAAAGCAAATTTGTAGAGTTCCTCAGTCAGGTCGTTGACCATAACTCCCTGGCCGCTTTTCGCCCGCAGCCAGGCCACTCTGTCGATGAAGTCCGTCACCACCTCGTTGATGGTGTCGGTGTAGGAGGAAACGTGTTTAGGCTTCAACATCCGAGGGTTCAGGATACTGCGGATGTGCAGCCATTTGGCCCCCATCCTAAAGACAAAGAGGATTACTAAGAGGAAATTAGCTTCCAGTTCCAGTTTTGGGGGGCATATCTGTCCATGTGCTCCGATGTCCGCAGCATTTAGGCACGTAAAGGACATTTAAAGAGTGTGGTGAAAATTATTATTAATATTTTAAGTAAATTTAAGTAAAGTTCCTGCAAACAGGCTTGAATGGAGCCTCTAATCACACAGTCACTAAGTAAACACACATTTGGGCCTCATGCATTCAAATTGCCGAAGGTCTTCTCTTAACTTTGTTGTACATTTATTTGTATGCGGACTGACACTTGAACACGTCCAACCTGTTCAAAATGTAAGTGTGTACATGACCTACGTGAGCATAGTGAATCTTGCGAAAAAATTTTAATAGCATTTTTGACCGATCAACTCCATGAATTATACGCGCTCTTGCGCACTGGGTAATTAAAAGATTTTTATCTTTAATGACATAATAACGCAGGAGCAACCCTCATCATTTCAGCTGATGTTGCGCCCCCCCCCCCCCCCCCCCCCCCCCACAAACTTGTAATAAGACGAAATCAGACAAACAACTGGTCTTGAGTTTTGAAAACCTGGTGGTAATCCAGCCAAGTTGTCACATAATCTCTGCAACCAGGAAAACACCCGTCAGAGAACAATTCCCTTTCCCTGACCTTTTTTTTTTTAATCACCTCTGGTATGAGAGGTAGATGTAAAGCTGGCGGAGGCTACTCACTCTGTCAGGGGTCCGTACGCCTGGTTATTCATCTCTCTGTACAACCTCCAGTTGGGCATGTCTGACCGCACCGGGTGTCTCCCCTCCTGCCTCAGGACCTGCTCTATCAGGTCGGCGCTGGCCACGTTCACCACAACCATTGGCCCGTACTTCGACTTCCACAGAGGTCCGTAGATCTTCCTGTGCTCTATCTTTGGGGCAAAACATTAAAATAAAAATCGGTTAACAAGTTATTTTTATTCGTTATGCAAAAAGAGGTGAAAATGAGTCACCACAACTTGCACAAGGTAGAAAGATTGTTGCAACAAAAAACTGCTGGGAGAGAATTTAATTGAGATTTTGCTGTTGATTAAAGCTGTGTGAAACAAAGGCACATTAAGTGTTGCTCTGTTGCTTATTACAAAATTAAAATGTTCAATTTTGGGGGGGCAGCATATGCCAAAAATAGTTTCAATGAACTAAATTGAAGTGTGAATGTTCTTCATTATAGTGCAGCAATGAAGGCGACATCTTTATTTCGAATCAAATCGACTCTGCTGTCATGTCTCCTCTATGGGATGTTCGGGTGAAAAACTCTTATCTTCTTTTAATTTGTAAATCTAATCCAAGCTGAGCATGAACACCAGCGATGTTGATATTGTTTCCTAAACTGTACGAGAATGTCACTGCCTGTGGCACATTCAACTGTCGTATATGAGGCTTGTTTAGGAAAATCCCCCCCCCCAAGCACATGGTCTACTCCTGCCCCTTTTCGGATAGGTTACATGTCTATACATTTCCATTTCCATGCCTGACCTGCTCTAGTTTTAATTAAGGTCTTGAAATACCTGTGAAGGAACTTTTAAGTTTCTAAAAATTTAAATATTACATATTCAAAAGATCAGCAAATTGCTTTTTCATGAAGTACATGCAAGTGAAACTACCCCCCCCTCCAAGTGAGAAAGTGTTTGATATGAAACTGATCATCTAAGTCATACCTTCATACCTACAATCTAAAGTCACGGGAGTCGAAGTGAAAAAGTGCAATTAAATGCAGAACTCAAGGTGGAATCCTTGGGCAGCAGCAGGTTGGCAACACGACTGCTCACTTCAGTCCTCATCCAGCAGAGACATTTTCTCTATATGATTATATATATAATATCATATATTTACATATATTATATGATTATGTAGTATTTATATATCTTTTTTCTGTTTTCTGTTCTATTTTGTACATGCCTATTGCTTTTTAAACATGTCTTTCTATATTCTTCTAGGCACTTTGCTGCTGTAATGTCCCCATTGTGGGACAAACAAAGGTACATCTCATCTCACCCACCGATCCTCACACTCACCTGTAACTGATGCATCGTCCTGTAGTGGCCCTTCACGAACATCCAGTACAGGGTCGTGCCGAAATTCGGTCCTCCCAACTCGGCCATGGTTTTCAGTTTGCTGGAGGAGCTGGATGAGGAGCTGGATGAGGAGCTGGATGAGGAGCTGGAGGAGCTGGAGGAGACATATCGAGCCGCTGCAGCTCCACGGATCCCATCGTGTCGTCCTCGGTTCACCCGCAGCGACACGAACATCACAGATTTCCTCCACATTTTTTTATTTTTTTATTTTTATAACCACACAGATCGTTGGTTCTCTGCAGAATGATGACGCCCCCAAAAACATAAAGGAATTATTAAAAAAAACAAAAAAAAAACAGACGCGACAGTCCCGATGTGTGTGTGTGTTGTGTGTGTGTGTGTTATGTGTGTGTGTGTGTGTTATGTGTGTGTTATATGTGTATGTGTGTTTGTGTTGTGTGTTTGTGTTGTGTGTATGTGTGTGTGTGTGTGTTATGTGTGTGTGTGTTGTGTTGTATGTGTGTGTGTGTTTGTGTTATGTGTGTGTATGTGTGTGTGTGTTATATGTGTGTGTGTGTTTCTTATGTGTGTGTGTGTATGTTATCTCACCAGCCTCTGACCGTAGACTTTGATACTTCTGCCTCTGAACCAACTCACTGGACTCGGACGTCGAGCATGTTGCTGCGGCTGCAGCAGTCGACCGGTCCAGACGAAGCGAAGATCAGTTCCCGACGACTGTCGACGACTGTCAGTTCTACACGACTGTCGACGACTGTCAGTTCGACGACTGTCAGTTCTACACGACTGTCGACGACTGTCAGTTCTACACGACTGTCGACGACTGTCAGTTCTACACGACTGTCAGTTCGACGACTGTCAGTTCTACACGACTGTCAGTTCGACGACTGTCGACGACTACACGCGTGTTTGCACGACGTCCACGCTCGACACTGAAGGCATCTCCTGTCCGTCCTGTGCAATGTGTGTTCTGTGACAATAAAGTTAGGAGAAAAAAAGGAAAAGAAAGGAGGAGGGGGCGGGGTTAAAGGTAGAGTTGCAACAGTTGATCGATTAGTATTCGATGAGTAAATGAATTGCAAACTATTTTCATAATCGATTAATGGAGAAAATAAATCGACAGATTAATCAATAATACAAATAAATCGTGAGTTGGAGCCTTGGTTAAGGGGGGAGTTTATGTACACTATTTCTGCCATATTTAAATTGTGAAGCCAATATTTTTTATTTGTTATATATTTTTGTTTGCAAAATACAACAGTAAAAGGTCAAATCTGATTATAGGTGAGATTTGTTTTAAAGACGCAGTGTCAGATTTGCGAGACAGACAGCTTCAAATAATATTTTTAAAAACATTAAAAAAACAAACATAAGCCATGTTGTGGCAGTACAAAAAACTCAGAAGCTTAATGTTGCAGTTTTCATTTACAGTGGGAACTCAATGTCCCTTTTTGTATTTTCATAAATTTAAAAGTGGGTTTGAGACACCGTTGAGGATGTAGCTAAAAAGTCTAAGACACTTCCACATGAGTAAAATGTGCAAAAACATAAAAACATAAAAATAAAAGGACACTTACAGACTCTGCAGTGTCGGTCCAGTTTCCCCTCAACTGCCGAAGGTCACCGTCGTTTCCTTTCATGGCTGTAATTCCACATATTATGCTTACATTTTTGTCAGACGTTTAGAAAGCAAATAGAGGCCCATTGAATTCAAAGGGTTAATCCCAATTCTGCAGAATCTGAAAGTTTATAACTTTTATCGCCACGAGGCAGTAACACACAGACTTGTGGTGTAGGCCCATGTAGTCAAAACAATCATAACTCATTAGTGGATTTAATTTAAGACATTGGAAATATTCAATCACAACTAGAAGAGGAAAAAAAACTCACTTAGCAGTAGCTATGCCGTCGGTTAGAAAGATTTGCTTCCTCACAATGTCTCAAATTGCTCAGAGAATTAGCGAATCTCAGAATTCAACAAGAGCAGTTGTGTAAATGCTTCTGGCAGTTCGATAAGCTCCTCCACAAATTCACAGTAAATCCGCAAAACACAAAGGCAATCAGTCCGTTGAAAGATTGTTAAATTATCTACAAAGAGCCCAAAAAACAATTAAAATCTTTATTCTTTCTACAAAAAGAAACTAGTCTCAGATTGTTTACAAATGATGCTCGGAGGCCACGCCCCCTCTGCTTTCAGATAAACACGTTGCTTCATTGACACTCCTCACATTCAGCCTCGTGCCAGAGAAATGCCTCAACAGATTCCTGTGTATGCTGAGGCGGCTCAGAGTTGAAATGGGGTTTGTGATAAAAAAGCCGACGCGACACGTTTCAACTTGCAAAGGCAAAAAACCACAAGAGGCACTTGAAGTTCTGTTACGACTCACAAAACGAGGTGCAGTGTCAAAAAGCATCAAAAGGGTTCTTTTCGCTCGCACTTAACTTGATCTTCCAATTGCTCGGCTATTAAAACATATGTAGAATATATTAAGCAGTTCACCATTGGTCGAGTATATTTTTTGAAATATAAATAATTAAAGATTCAAGTATGGCAGGTTTTAAAGCTACAAATCATGACTGAAGTCGCCTGGAGCACTAGTGCACTACGGAAGAATGAATTAGACCCACTTGTACACCGAGATATGAATAAACAATGTCTGAGATGCCTTAATCCTTAAAGCTGCAGCGATTATACAGTTTATATAAACATTGAATCAAATGATTAGGTGCGATGCAAGATGCTTCTCCTGGACTTATAAAGCTACAGTTAACTCTCCCCTTCAGCTCTCTTAAACTTTTTCAGCTCATTGTTTTGGTTTTTTGAGCAGAAAAAAAAGGAGCTTTGAGTGAAAATTGTGACGTCGTGTGAAGTCACGAGAAAACAATAAAAACTAAGAATGAATATTGATGAGTGTGACGTCTTGAGATGTGTAATTAAAACACTGTTTGTAAGGCTTTCTTCAAAAAATCATCGATATGTTTTCAGCTAGTTCTGCCGGCCTGCAAAGTGGTTGTCATCATGATTAAATGAATGCAACGTTAAATAAAAACATATTTTGTTGTTGTTGATGTCGTCCAGCTGGGTTTCAGTAATCCAAAGCAAAAGGCTCTACAGCTACAACTTTACAATAAGTCTGTAAAACAGCAGAAGACATATTGGCTCATCCTAAGAAGAAAAAAAGAAAAAAAATCTGTCAACAGTTTCATGTCTCCAATCAAAAATTAATTTCCAGCTGAGACTTAAAAAAAAAGAGAAAGAACTGAAGCAGTTGACCAACATCTGACCTCATCACAAATTTAGTTCCAAATATTGATGAGCTGAAATACAGAAGCTCCAGTGGTGGTTTTAAGGCGACTGATTGGTGGCCAGAAAAAAATCCATCTACGAACATGAACATTTTCTGTCTCCGATATGCTCAAGTTATAGTTTAAACACATCATCTTCCACTGAGATTAAAACATTCATGCATAGTTTACCACTTCTCTCACGCCCACCACGTCACGTCTCTTTGAACTAAGGCATCTTTTTCACATCTTCATACACACGGAAAAAAAAAAATACAGATCACAAAGCAATAATGAGACATGAAATTTGAAGATTGTTGGCGGAGAAGCAACAAATCGTACAGTATTTGCAAGCAGATATGTAGGGAAGACAGGCACACATTCAGAGAAAGCGAGACAAGTGGCAGGTCCCTGCCTGGTTCCTTTACTCGTCACTGAGATCCTCCCAACGTCCACAGGGAGGGGGACGTTGCTCCCGTTGCTCAGTCACTCTCACTGCCTGATTCGCTCAGCTGGAGGTCGTTCTCTGCGACACAAGCAGATGGCAAAACATTACATGAAATTTAAAAGACTTGTGTATCTATTAAAACATATACTCTCACCTATTATGGCTTTGCTCACTTTTAACAGTTGAGGGAGAGTTCATTGTTTTCACAGACTTTCCCTGAGTCCTGCAGTGCATCCTGAAGGGGTTTCAAACTTTGAAAGGTCGTGTGTGTGTGTGTGTGTGCGTGTGCGTGTCCCCTGACGCCCGTAAGTCGTGTAGTATGAACTCGCAACGACTGCAAGACTCCCAATCCTAAAACAGGACGTTGTGTAGTCTGAACCCTTTTGTGAATTTTACAACCATGGCTTTATGTTTTGGAGTTGGAAGATAAATTGAAAAAAAAGACAGACCTCACTAATATAAAAAAATTATCATAATGTCTGTGTTAAATGTTTTTTTTTTGTGTCATCAGCCTATTCCAGGGTTGTGTGGCCTGCAAATCAATATTATTATACTTTAAACTTGATTTAATTATCAAGTTTAAAGTTGATTAAGTTGAAGCAGATTAGGGAATGACAAGAAAGTTTCTTATAATCTAATTCTTCTTTTACACTAACTTCATCATGCCTGTCTAGTTGGCATCAATATGGAATCACTTTAACATATTTTAGTTCAAGACAAAATGATCATGACACAATAACGTGACAAATTTAAAGATTGCGGTTGTGTGAGAGTGAAACTAACTTTTGACTTTAGAGCACTGGCTCAAATTTTATGTTAAGAGATTAAGAGAAGAAAATACAGAGAGCTCATAGAGGAGATAAGATCACTTTAATACTCCGATGGCGGTAAGAGGGCTACTCACTGAGTGTGTTCATGAGTCCTCCGCTCTCCTGGTGGCGACTGCTGGTGTTGATGACAGGCATGCTGTGGTTGACCGGGGCCGGGGGCGGGGCCTGGGGTGCAGGTGGTGCTGAAGTGCGTTCGTCTTCTGAGTCACTGCTGCTGGAGCTGTCGTCGCTGCTGGAGGACGAGCTGTTGGAGTCTGAGGAGCTGCTGCTCATCTGGTCCATGACCTGTGCCTCTGCCATCAGCTCTGCACATGGTGGCATAAACACAAACTGATTATTATACACGATGCTTATGGGGAAGGGTGCACGTTAAATCGAAACCAAGCGGTCAAACATGATCGCCGACATAAGCTTCCTGATACAAATGTTCTAAAACTGCTTTACAATTAATAATCAGAACAGTTGAAGACTTTGTACCTCTCTCAATGTCGTCCATGGGGGACGGCGGGGAAGTCTTCTCTATGGGAGGAGAACTCTTGGAGCTGGTTGAGGTCTTGTTACTGCTGCTGCTACTGTTGTTGTTGTTGCTGCTGCTGCTGCTGCTGCTCTTCATCTGCTGGCTCAGACGACTGGTCTGTTGCTCCAGGCGAGACTGGATCTTGCTGCTGCCCTCAGCCCTGGGAGTAATACAAAGTACAGACAAAAATATATGTAGCTATGTGTTTCTACTGAGACTAATGTCCGCCTCAAACAAAATTTGAACCACAGCATGTTCCTATCAAACCCCCCCTTCATGTGAACATATGAGGGCACGACGGGATTAAGTGAACTAATCCAGCATCAGTAATTCTCATTCATCAGGGCATTTTATTGCTGCCTGTTTTTTTGCCTTTTCACCCCCTTAAGCCCAAGCTTAAAAACTTTAGTATTTGGATTTCACACAGAAACGAGCAAACAAGACACAAAATTACAGATGGTAACATTTGTTAATATGAAATTAAAAGGACAAACAGCAGTAACGTCATTTGAAAGCAGTTTTTTTCTCCACAACCCACCTGGTCTTCTTCACAGCTATGTTGCTGTTGAGTTTTTCCAGTCTGTATTCTCCAGTGTCATGGTTCACAATGAGGATGCACTCTTTCATGTACGGCCTCTTGGAGCCCTTGAAGACCGTGACTGGAGCACTGGAACCCTAAAAAAAAAAAAAAAAGGACTGTGAACAGATGAATGATAATTTTTTTTTAATTCTATTGTATAGTATTTATCATTTAATAAATTATCCACCAAATACCTACCTGTTTTTTGTGTGTGAGGTAATTAACAGACTAGCTAGTATTATTACATCAGTGGTGTGCTGTAATTCTCATCATCAATACATAAGAATGATCCTTTTTCCAATAATTGATTGATTTTTCAGCATTAAAAATATCAGAACATACTGAAAGATGCCCATCGTTACTCCCGAAACCCAAGCCAACATGTCTTTATTGCCTAATTTTGTATAATCAACGCTAAAGTCACAAAATATGTGGTTTATTGTCAAATAAAACCAGGAAGTAGCAAATAATTACATTTGAGAAACCGATAAGACATTTTTGCATATGAAATTACCATTACAATTATTCAATCATCAAAAGTGTTGCCACTGATTTACTGTATCAACTAATAGTTAGTCTTGGTTTCTGGTTGTCAAAGGAAATAATGTAGTGGAGGACAGCAGGTGTCCAACAAAAAATTTGAAGGGGGCCATAAGAGAGTTAATCGGGCCATGGTAAACATCCACACGTATAAACTTTGAAGCCACGCACACGCACACACACACACACACACAACACACACACCTACCTCTAAATTGGGTAAAGTAATTGTGACTTGCTCTCCTTTGCCCACTTCAAGGTCCCCTTCACACGCTGTATCAATAGAGGCTGGTTTGAAATCATCTGTGGGAAAAAAAAGAAAAACAAAATAACGCATTAAATATTCCATTATATGCTCAAACTTAACCAGTGAAGTACTGGATCTCATTTGTGAATATTTAAACCATCATAACAGAGGTTGGTTGGTGCCTCCATGCTGCAGTTACCCACAGATGCACACAAGATGGCGCTAGCGTACACAGATAACAATGCCGACCATTAGCAAACAATTTGACAGCTGGGGTGTCGATATTAGTCACGGCTGAGAGTTAACTAACTGACGAAGACAATTCGAACCGTACAGAACAGTTGACCCACTCAATAGCGCAGTAGGCAGTCGGCTAGAAAAGAACTGACGACGCGGCTAAGCGGCAGCTTTCGGCACTTTAAGCTAACACGCTAATTTAGCATATGCTAGCCGTTAGCTTCCTCCTCAGAAGCCAGACGCGACCAACTGATTTTAAAAAAAGAAAAAAAGAAGCCCACTTACATCGCACTGTGTGGTAGGCACTTTTGGGGTGTTTCTCAAACGTCTCCCCCAGTTTCAAGACGTGCTCCTGGTTGTCAAAGTTGGAGTAGGCCGTCCCATTCATTCTGACACTTTCATGAGCTTTTTCACACTTTGCGCTGCTCGCTTGTTTTATCCGACGACCATGTACGGAAGAGCCCCCGAACGCCCCGTCACATTGGTACAGCTAAGTCCCCGCCTCCTCTTCCTTGTGATTGGTCCAACTCAACTGTTCCCTTGTCCCATTGGTTTTATAGTCTGTCAAATCAAAAATTTGTAATGACAGGGCATCTTCAGGGTAAACGTCACATGTCGGTTTCTTGGTACTTTGTCTGTGTGTGTGTGTAAACACAGTTTATTGCTTTATCTGACAATACACACCAAATTTAGGCTTTTTTGTCTTGATAATACAAGATTAGGTAATAAAGACACGTTGGCTTGGGCTTCGGGAGTAACGATGGGCATCTTTCAATATGTTCTGACATTTTTAATGCTGCAAAATGTATCAATTATTGGAAAAAAGATCATTCTTATGTATTGATGATGAAAATAACAATACACCACTGATGTAGTAATAGTAGTTTGCCGATTTCTTGTTTGTTAATTACGTCACAGTTATTTAGTGGATATTTTATTCTCTGACATGTTTTTAAAAATATATATTATAATAATTATTATTTTAAATATATACATTTTAAAAAATGATAACAAATAATATAGAGTAAACTTGGGGGCCTGGGCGTCTGTACAGTTGCCATCAGCCTGAATGGCGATCCAGCCTCGGCTGTAATCAGTATTCGTACTATTCAACCAATTTATGTGATTCATTTGATTTTATTCAGATTCTTTGTGTAAACTATCCTAATGTAAAACATTAATTGAAATACAGCATGGATTGTTGGACAACGATACGTAGTATTAGACAGAATCAATCGATCCAATGGCAACAATAATGGACACTAAATAGAACTAATCATAATCGTTTTATGTGTGTGATATCCAATAGGCTGTTTTCCCACCACTGTCCACTTGTCCTCTCAGCTCCAAATAGTAACGACTGGTGGATGTGTCCTATTCTGTCTTGTGCAGGACCACTTGATGTTATGCTCTTATGTGTGTTTAATCTGAATTCATAGAATCCCATAACATCGGACAAGTTTCAACATATGAAAACAGGCCTTATGCTAACTAATAAACATTTCTCTTTCCATTATATGTATTGGACAGTACAGTAACACTCGCTTACTGCCGTTTCAATCTCCGCACGCTGCGGGGGGCTCTGAACTCCATGAGCCCTTAGTGGCAGCGACAATAATCTCTTTTCCTTTCTTTAAACTGATAATGATTCCCTAAGCCTTAAATGCCTGCCCTGTCCACACTTTGCCACGGACCATATGCTCCGCTGCCTTCAAACATAATGGGATCAACATCTGAGACAAGTGGAATGCCTGAGATTTTAGGAACGCATCATCGCCGGGCGGTTTCACAACCCAGCTCAGTCCTGCCTAGCTCCTGTCCGCTCACACCACATGAGGTGATGGTATGTGCAGGTGGGCAGGAAGTGCAGTGGTCAGGTTGAGGGAGGAAAGCAGTTTGGAAGATACAAGGAATAATCTGAAACAGAAAAGAACGACATAAGAAGATTGGTATTAAACAGACAGTGGAGCTCTGTAACCTTTGACCCTTAGCTTGTAGGGTAAAAGTTCATAAGAACATTTATATCGGGGTGGTCTCAGATGGGGACAGCAGAGGTTAAAACATCATCAATCATTCTGGATAAAACATTGACAATAATAGATTATTTCACGTCTAAGATGCCAATGCGCCGCGTTAGAGAAGCGACCAAGATGGATTGTAAAAGGACGGGCATCCCGTTTCGCCCGTGTCCGTATCCACTCATGAAAGGGAAGGCAGCAGGGGCCCGTTTCCATGGAAGGAGGTAAACATCGGCTGGTGATATCAGTTACTGTGAGGTTGCCCTTCGATCGTAGGAGGCAGAAAGGGTTACTGTTTCCAAGCAACTATCCGCAAACTCACAATACCGTGGTCCAGCCACAATAGAGAGTTCCCAGTTTGTAAGCACATAGCTGGTGACAGATGACAGCCCCAACCTCCATCATCATCATCATCGTCATCTGGCTTCTGCCTCATGAGTCTTGGGGGGTGGGGGGTGGCGGGGGCTTGAGAAGGGGGAGCTAAAGGCTGAGTGTGTGGTCACAGCCGGCTTTATTCATGCGGACCAATCAGGAGCAGAGCGAGAGCATTGGTCTCGCATATGGCCACTGCTGCCTTCGCTTGTGGTCGGAAATATCAACATCACAGTATGAATGTCCCCATAAATGACCCACTAAAGGCTAAAACACGACTGTATCTGCTACTACCAGCACTGTCCAGTCTGTATGCAATTCCTTTCAATGTAGGCCTCCGTGCAAATTGCTTAATATTAGACACCTGATTGGTGCCATATCCTGTATTTCTGGCCCTAAACAATTGTGCTTTTATGAGTCATAATGTGATATTAGGTTATGCTTCACATCTGCATTTAAAGGCAAATCCTTTTTGATCTTGGGTAATGAGTTGCTACAAAGTTCAGCATTCAAGTAGTTACATATATGGAAGATGTTATGTGTTTTTGTTTGGACTTGTCTAATATATATATATATATATATATATATATATATATATATATATATATATATATATATATATATATATATATATATATATATGGAGTCGCCCTCTGCTGGTCATGGAAGAGAATACAGGTTTTAGGCACCTTGGCGCTGGCTTCTCTTTCTGGACTCGGTGTAAAGCGTTTCATCTCTTGGATTCTGGACAGTGTGTTTTTCTTATTCAGTTAATCAGTTTCTTAATCCCACCACTGCCACGTAATCGTCAGGCTTTAGAGTGAAGAAAGAAAACGCACAGGCCTATTTCGTTAATCCACTATATGCTCAGTCAACAGAGACATTATATTTATATACTTCTATTTATATAATTTTTGCAATGCAAATGCACCAGTGGGAAAAGTCTAAAAAATTTCGTTGTACAGTTTTACATGTGCAATGACAATAAAAGGCTTCTCTTCTAATCCAGATTCCAAACTGTGAGTATTTGATTTTACGAGCCGCACCTGAAAGCACCACGGTTCCCAAGGAGAAAGCCGCACAGGAACGAGGTCGTCTATCCCGGATCCTCCGGTAAAAAAACCCCCAAAAGAAACCTTTAAATCAGCACGAGGGGGAGGACGGACTGGGTCCCGGACACAGATGACCCGGTCGATGCGGTGATTTCACGGCAGCAACCGGTTACTGGTCCAGAGCCCCGCACGGATCCCGCATCCTCCAGCGCCAGGAGAGGAGCTGCTGCCTGCAGGTTCCAACCCGCTTGAAGCTGAACGTGGATCCAGACAGAAGCGGGACTTTCCTTCTTCTCTGTGATGATGAGCTGCAGATGAAAGAGCCCTGGAAATAACCCTGAGTGAGTAAGTAGCCTGCACAGACACGAATCACTCACAGTACAGTATATAGTTCATATACCATTTCTATAAATCAAAACTCAGATAATGACTGACGCCTGGTTATTGGCCAATATTTTTTACTTCACAAATCATTTTTCTCTGTGTGTGTCTGTGCTCCTCGAATGGGATTTGACTCTGACTTTTATGTGCATAATGTTTTCATCCCTTAAATTACTACAGTAGTAATCTGGGAGGCTTCTTTTCCATTCACAAGTTTGTGATCATAAATTTCTAGGTTATTACTCTTGGCACGTTTTTACGGTGCCTGACATTGAAATAAGCTTTCATTGGAATTTGTGAGCTGTAGGCTAAATATTGTTTGTTTAGCCGTTGCAGTGTAATTTATTTAAAGGATCCGGGATATATTGGTCACGGAGGATGAAATATTGATATATCTTCCACTATTCTACGTTAAATAATAAAATAAGACATGTTGTCTATATTTATTTCGCCAACCACTGATTTTTATTCTCAGTAATAGTCTTTCAGTCTCTCACCTTTAAGCCAACCGGGACAAGAAGTCATTTTAAGTGACAGTTACACTTCCATATGCTCCCGTGTGAAACTCGTGATCAGGCCTGTCACGATAAGTACGTTATTGACTTATCGTACGATGCATAAATATGATCTCAAAATGTTTTATTGACCTCAATAACAGCCATAGTGTCTAAATGGGTGTTTGTTGAAACAAGAGTGGATGTCAAGAACAGTCCAGTATAAGTCTCGCTTCTTCTATCCTCTCATCTGTTCTCGTCGTATGATTCATCTTCTACTGGTGTCGTCTATAAAATGTCAGAAAATGTGGATTTCTCAGTATTTTTCTAAAGGTGCCGTGTGTTTTAAATTGCTTGTTTTGTCAAAGGGCTAAACGCAAGTCTAAACTTTGGATTACAATTCTTTAAATGACAATATTATTGTTTGTCGCAATCATTTCTGGGACAATATATTGTGCAGCAAAAAGTTAGGGTTACCGTGACAGGCCTACTTTAACGGGGTTATCATGTCACCCCCTAAAACAATCAATTTGAAAAACTGACAGGCAACAAATCAAACTAATTGTGTAAAAAACTAATGAGGAAATAGTCTTAAAGCTCAGGCTGCACCAGAAACGATGATCTGACTCCTAAACACCATAAAGAACCTAACGTCATTACCTGAATCAAAGGAGGGGAAACATCTGCCAGGCTGAACTCTCCTCCTCACCTTTAGGGAATTGTCCCGACAGCCCCGAACACTGATCGGTGTCAAACAGTCCGACACGGACGACGTGTAACTGTGGACTTACACCCAAGATAACTGAGTGGGACATTATGCAGCTTTTAGAAAAGACGACAGTGTTTGTCTTGTTATTCTTTTCTTTCCTGTCCCTGCTGTGTGATGCCATTTAGCAAATGAAATACCGAGGCAGTGCAGTTCATTCCTCAGGGAGGGTCTCTGCGATCCTCCCAGGAGTCGTTTGACTGTAACATTTTGGGGATGACTGGGCGTCAGAAGGCAGGTGCATCCAAGCCGTGACTGGAAATGCCTCTGGGGGGGGGGCGGGGGAGGGGGGGGCTGATGGGAACGCTGGCTGACTTCCAGGCCGCAATCGGATAACGTTAACGAATCCAGTAAAAACGGTGTTATTTGCATATTTGCACAAGCAGCGTTGTCTTTGTTTTGTTCCTTTGTAGTAATGGAAAACACTGTATAATGGACCTCCATGAATAGTTGATGAAAAGATGAGTGACTGGAAAACCATTCGAACCGAGCAGTGAACGGTGCTCGGGACACGTATTAGTGCACCTCAAAAACATGCAACTGCTTCGCTTGCACAATTCTTGACGTGTGGTTCGAAGCGGAAAAAATAATTGGCTCGGTTCGGAGGAGATCAATTCCTCAGTTGTGGTTTGGTTTTGCTGTTTTTTTCACCGTTGCCTTCAGCGCTGTGTGCGGAGCAATGAGGCCGAGGCCTTTTTCTTGTGTCCATGTGGAAATAATTTGATGGCTTTCATTGATTGTCATGTCCTCTGTATTGTTTCTGGGCATTTCAGTTAGAACCACTTTGGATAGGTTGCACCAGAGGCTATTAGTATTACTCCCGACATTTTCTTCAGCTGAATTATCATCATGTCCTGCCTCCTGCAGGTTCTGCCCAGACGCCACTGAGTGTTCCTGATATGTTCCTGTCGCTGTGAACGCATCCGACTCCGACAATCTCCTTCTGCGTTCGTCATATGTCAAAGGCAAACTCTGGAAAAAAATGTCCGGACCCGGTGTACCGGTCATTTTGACTGAAGATGTTGTGTTAACAATGGTTCCTTGGTTCTTCTGAGCTACTTTCAAACTTACGACTTGCTGAAGTGCGTTTAGAAAATGTCTGCTCACCTCACACAATGAGTTGCGTGGGAGTTGGCAAGCTAACATTATCTTGGTCGGTCGGTTCAGATTAAGAGTTATTTTTAAACGATTAGTAACGACTAATCTCTTATGTTTGTGATCTGGTTTCTGAAAGTCGCAGATTTGAATCATCAGTCGGAGACTCCTCGGCCAACCGAGATTCTTTCGGTGAGAGAAAGCAACTTGATCCGATATAGTCTCTTAGCATAGGCTGTGTAAAAAGACACATGAGCGCTTGCCCCAAACTGAAGCCAAATCCTCTATGTTGCCCCCTGGTGGTGAGGTTGCACAGCTCTGTCGGTATGAACTCGTCCCTCGGGGCCTTTTGTCTCGCAGCTTGTCAGTGAACGTGACGGACTGAATGTTTAATTCAGCGAGAGACCCCGACACGCCGGCAGCGTTGCTTTTGTTGCTCCCTACCTGAGCTTTACATGGATTTAACAGGGCTGATAAAAGGTCACACTGTGTGGACCTGCGGGCTCTCGCAGCTTCCTGCTAGGTACGCACACACACACACACACACACACACGCACACACACACACACACACGCACAGGGCCAGCTAAGCAGGAGGCATTAATGAGACCGGTCGATGTGTCAGGCAGAAATGGAGGGCAGGTGTACGAGGGGCCCCGGGGCCCTTACGGGCCGATCGTGGCATCCTAATGTACTGGGTTTTGTTTTCGGAGGAAGATCAGCTTGACCGGACACAGTCTACTGTAATTAACTTCCATTGACTTATTGGCATCGGTTCATGTGTTTTTGTATAGTTCATTGACTTCCAATTACTCACTACTCATTTCTGTTAGTCACTATGCCGTGGTCGCTGGAAGGATTCAGGTTGTAGGTAGTTTTTTTTTTTGTTGCACAATATGCACCTCTTTGTTTGACCGCAGTGTAGATTTAAATATGACTGCTGCTGTGTGGATTTCTTTGAACGCTTGTGCTATACCGATATTATGGCTTCAGCATCAGTCTCTGTGCGACACACTGTCTGACACACTGATGACAGAACGCACAGATAATAATAGTCATCTGTGTGGATACGCTGTTGTCGGGTCAAAATCTGGAAATGATCTCAAAGACAAACAACGTCTGACTGTGTTGTGTGCGTCTGTTTAAGCAGATCAATCAAAGAGAGTATCGTAACGTGATGATCAAATGTCCAAATTATGGATTTCATGCAATTTACAAAACCTTGGTCATTATTTTAAACATTCTGTTTTATTTCACTTTGTGGTTTTCTGCTATATTGTGATATATGGCAGATAAACGTTCATTTTTATTTGACAAAAACATCTTCAAGTCAAGCTCAACTCCAAGTCTTGTTCTGGAGCTTTCAGCTGCGTCTCACAGTCTTCGTCAGCGGACGGAGTTTGACCTTCTGTAAATCTGGAGCTTTGGTCACATGGTGTCTGAGTTAGTGAAGAAACTAGTGTCCCTTGAGTTCACATTTTACTGTCAGACAGACCAAAAATACATTTGGCAATTCATTTATATCATAATATATTAATATCTTTCATATCTTTTCTGAACCGTGCAGGACTGCGTGATAATGGCGGTGGCAGCGGTTCCTTCTGAGTGAATCTAAGTGTGAATGATTGTCCGCATCGGCCGAGTTAAGGTTGGATGGACTTCACATCCCGTCGACCTTCCGTGGCACGAGCTGTGGATACAGTAATGAATGGACCACTTCAACCATATCACCCACTTCTATCATGGACAGTGGAAACCAGGTCCAGCAGTTTCACAGCACACTCCTCAGAAATAGCCTTCCACGTGTCAATGCTGCAGATATTTCATTATTAACATTTTCAAAATAGTAAGAAGAGGAGAAGACAGAATCTACTCTGCTAGTGTTGAGCTCAGCCAAAAGACTCGCAGCCTTGGCGAGAGGAATGCCAGCCGTGATTCAAGGGCGCAGGGATTCCTCCTCAGTCGGAGACTTATACTTTGGTGTTTGAGGCCAAACAACAACGACAGCAGCGACGGCGTAATGCGCCCGATAGCGGTGACCGAGGGGGCGTGTCCGAGGCCGCCGCCAAACACCGCGGGGCCTCAGGCGCGCTGAACCCCGTCGTCCCCTGGGAACCTCCTTTGTTCTAGTGTCCTGCCTGCAGGAGGAACTGTAACTCATCCCCCAGTGTCCTGTTAGAAACATCAGTCACAGCTGCATGCACACGCCACATGAAGGCATGTGTGTGTGTGTGTGTGTGTGTGTGTGTGTGTCAACCCTGTCAACAAAGGGCACTGTGGGCGGGGCGACAGTCCCGAGTCCCCATCGCAATCATGGACAACCACCAACTACCGTCGGGGTAATTAAGGACCAGGCAGCTGTGGCGACAATGCACCGGCTCGCAGAGACCCGCGGAGGAAAGGGTTTATCGCGCGCGTGTGCGCCGCATGTGCCCGCCGTGGAAAATGTGCGCCGCGCGGCCTCGGGGACGGTCGTCTCGCAGAGAGATGGATCTCTGATGGGGCCGCACGTTGTGCCTTTCACTGGGTGGCGTGAAACCACAAAGCAGTTTTTCTTTTCTCTAAAGAGGCTTGACCCGAGGCCACGTGCCGACATGCCAATACGAGCGCCCAGCATCCTCGCTCTGTCGGTCTGACGAGGCCGACCGGCTGAGAGCCGTGTCCTCGCACATGCGGCGGCTTCAGGAAGAACACGAGTGTGAAGGCCGTGGATCGCCTATCGGCGGCTGCCTCGCCCTTGAGCCGCAGACAGAGCGAGAGAGCGCGGAGGCTGGTCGGATTGGGGGTTGGTGTGACGGAGTTTCGGAATGAATGGCGCCCAGTGATTCTTTTGAGAATGTAAACGATATACTCTCGCCGTTGTAGTTACTGTGAGTAATGGCAGCGCTCTGAGCGTGGTTAGTTCCGCATGACACGTCAGGTCACTGAGACGTAACAACATTTCACCCGTGATGTAACTGTATTCTTAATGTAACTCGTAAAGTCATATACCCGAACATGTGGGTTTTTTTTATATATATATTTCACACACAAAATGTCTAAATTTCACATATGAAAACATGAATTCCAAGGAGAACAAACAAATACACACGTCAAATCACAATTTATTTTATCTCATGTTTTACTTGCTGGGTTCTATTATCTCAGTTTCCATTGATAATCTACACATATTTTTTTTTTTAAATGTTCATTGTATGTCTTTTACGTACATGCATTGTTGTAAAGCACTTTGAGCTGCACTTCATGAATAAACTTTATGATTTTTATTGATTGACAGTCTTCTACAGTACACACTAGTTTTCCACCTCGTACTTTTAGGCATTTGACTGATTGAAAAAATATATATATATATTAAGAAAGGCGTTTTACTCTCTGACGGCATTCGTGTGTATTGTCTGAGAGCGGAGAGGTGTTCTTCTCTAATGAAGCCTTAATCCCATAATAATATTATCTGGATTAGCCTGCATAATCCATTCAGGGTTCATTAGTCCGGTCGTATTAGCCGTCTGTCTTACAGGACATTCAATTGTTGGTTCATAATCAGTGGCAAAAATGAAAAGGCCTGGTTCAAGGCACAGTAGTTTAACCTCCCGTGTTTCGCAAACCATTCTGTTTCCTGCGTAAGGATGGATATTTATTGTTTGGTATTGCCTCTACACACACAGATCATCATGAACAGGCTTTATCAGTTCAAAAACATAACTCGAGAATCACCTGGAAATCGGGCGTTGCAGGTCTGCGTGGCGAGTAAAGTCATTTCTAATAGGTCAGGACAAAAGCGCTGCGAAGGTGGCGACTCCAGGAAGCAGCGGCTTCCCGTCAGCGGGTAGCCATCTTCTCTTCCCCCTCACAGCTTTTGGCAGAGTGAAAGCTCCCTGCGTGCGTGACCTCCCCACCCATCGTCCATCGCCTCAAGATGCTCGAGGCCGGACTCGAGCATCAAACCCTTCCTTTCCTTCCTTCTTCTCAACAACCATTCGTAACCTTGTCTCTCTCCACGCTACGCGCCCTGATGGTCCTGTCTGATCCCCTCGGTGCAAACATGTCTCTTCTTTCTTTTCCTCTTTTCTTTTCCGTAACGAGTGGTGCAGGAGCAAAAGTCGGGTTTTTAAAAAACAGATTTCAGACGACCACCGGCCGCACATACAGCCGACGGGCGGGGAACTCAGATGAGCCAAGAATATATGAGAGCCGTTCATTCTATTAATCTTTCTTTAGCATTTCATTTGCATTAGACATCTATCTGTATTTTTATCTCCTTAGTTGGTCCTCCAGAATATTTCCACAGTAATTGCAACGTCAGATTCCATATGAAAGATTGTTTCATAACCCACTTCCGACCATCAGCGTCTGTTCCACAATATACAAAAGCAAAAAATTAAATATATATATATATATATTTCCCTGAGTGGTGTTTTGCCCTTGGGCATTTCTCTTGAAGAACAAGAATTGAACACGCCGCACAGTGAGCCACTGTTCTCTCAGATTTTTTTCCATCCAAGTCAGTGGCTTTTTGCCGGGAGAAACCACTGTATTTCTCCCAGTCTGTGTGTGTGTGTGTGTGTGTGTGTGTGTGTGTGTGTGTGTGTGTGATGTGAAGCCAGATGCAGAACGTTAATGAGACCGAAAGCCTCATGTGCTGCTCTACAGTACCTGACAGCTTGACTAAGGCCTCTGCTCACGTGTGTGTGTGTGTGTGTGTGTGTGTGTGTTTCCTGCACACACGTGTTTGAGGTCCACAACCTTCCGCCGGACCATTAGGATTCAGGTCAGAGCACATTTTTCATACCAGGAGGAGGGAATTAATCCTGAAAGCAGCTGAATCGGCATTGCCTCCCCGCGTGTTCAGTAAAGAGGCTGCTTAGTTGATCGTGAGGCTCCCGAGGGGAAGAAGCAACAACCCCTGTCTGGTCGGAGAGGCTGCAGACCTCACGCTGACTCCGACTCTCCTCTGTGTCTGCTTCGCCTTCAGCCATTTCATTGGTGAAATATGGATGAAGCCTCTGCTCTCCACAAACCTCCCTCCCCTTTGTCTCTCTCCTTTTGTTCCCTGAGAGATTAGCCCAAGGTCTCCTCTGATGGCTTTTTTCCCGCCCGTGCCGTTATTCGGAAGGCGGCGACCTCGTGCGGCTTCGCCCGCTCGTTCTCCCCGGGACCCCCCCGGCGGTTGGGTCGCCGTCATGGCGCCATGTTGCGCTGATCGCGTTCGATGCAGACGTCGGACCACGCCAACACCTTCATTCCGCTCAAGAACAGTGTCGTCCACCGCCTGAATATTCTGTATTATAATACATGTCAGCCCCCCCCCTTCCATTGATGTGTAAATGCTGAATTTTCTGCAGTGCGCCCAAGCTTCCTACTATGACCATGAAGAAGAATTGCAGTGGCCTCCAGTCTTCAGGAGCGAACCCCCTTTTCTGTCAAAGAGGAACGTCGATCGTTGATTCCTCAGTTTCAGAGGCGGACCGTGCTTTCATCGAAGAAGGTTCCGGCCCGACGTCGCCCCTGGTTTTCTTTTTCATACGTGCAGTTCCAGTGGATTCCGTCCACAGCGCCGTCTGCAGATACGTTGCACAGAGGCGTAGCCACCGCCGTGCGTTCACTGCGACGCCACCGGTTGAATGTAAAGAGAGGCGTCCATGTGGAAATTGGGAAACTCCCACGGGAGAAAAGAACATTTACTTTCCAGCGTCCTAATGTAAATCTCCGCCTTCAGATTGGTGGCGCACGCCGGTGCCTCTGCGAGCAGAGCTGCTTAACATTTTGAAACCTGTGGTTTGGAAAATGATAATGACGAAAACCCAGCGTCAGCCGAACCAGATCGTCGGGATGAGGCCAATCAAGGCGGGCTGAGTAAGAGAGGCGCGTGGACGAGCGCCGGCGTCGAGGGCGACTCAGCGGTGAACTGCGGAGACTGATAGATTGACGGGGAAATTGGATTTGGAGGCCTCCCGTCGGGAGGGCCGGGGTTTATTCGGTGCGCCGTGCGGCTGCAGGCTTGCTGATTATGATAGCAGGCTCCTCTCTGCACATGGAGGGATTTAGAAAATCAGCCAGTACAGCGCTCAGGGGATGAGCATGTGCACACACGCACACACACACACACACACACACACACACACACACACACACACACACACACTAACACTATCCATATTCATTCACAAACACATCTGAGCATATAGGTCATCAAGTTTTCGTTTACGTTACATGTGGCGTGTGAATGGCAGGTTGACGGGAGGGACCGCAGCAGCGGCAGCAGCCGCTCCTTCCTACATCAGACCTGCAGATGGAAAATTAAATAATAAATGAGGTTAATGGGTCACGGTGGTTAATGCGTGGTCCTGTTTTTCATTTATTTCCCCCTTTTTCCAGACTGTTCCTTGCCTGGTCCAATCAATAAAACACACACACACACACACACACACACACACGCACACACACACACACACACACACACACACACACACACACACACACACACACACGTTACCATCATATTTGGCTGTTGCTGAGCAGAAGGGATCATCATGTTTTAGCACCGGCTGGTCGATCCTGATGTTTTCAAAACCGTCGGTCAATTAACAAGTTTGTCTATGAACAGAAAACTGCTTTTAGTTATGGATTAGTGAGCGTTTCATCAAACATTCTGTGGCTCCTGCTGCTCAAATGTGAGGATTTGCTGCTGTTCTCTTGCTTTTAATCACCATGGATTTCACATCTTTTGTTTTGGAAATAGAAGAAGTCCTTGGTCACCTCATCCCCTGAGAACAATGTGAAGGACAATTCGCTTTTTGAGGCGACTGTTTTTGCAGAGGAAGGTGGACCGTGCACTTCCCCCCTGCCGCCTCCCCGTCTCCTCAGTAGTTTGAATGCAACTTATTCTACTGTTTGAAAACGGAGCAACGGAGCTCGTCCTCGAGGAAGAGTCAAGTCAGGGGTCTTCATTGTCTGGTAACTGTTGGTGAATGTACAATAGAAGGTTTCCTGACTAGGCATTCAACAGTTGCTGAGATATATGCTGCGTGGACCAAGAGTTCCCAGTCACCAGCTTTAAGAAATGAACAAGAATAACTAACAGATATTCATTAATCAGACATTAAAAGGGGGGAAAAATGATATTTACACAACCCCAAAATACAAAAATAGTGACGACTGAGGAGATGTAGGCTGGAGTCATACGAAGGCAAACTCTTGCACAAACTCCCGCTTTTACGGAGAACATCATGTTCACATCTTTAACACCGAACATGCTTTTAGATGCCGTTTGGATCTGGTGTTCTTCTGAAGGATGAACACTCGATCCCTCTGCACCAGGGGCGCCGAATGGGACGAACAGACTGAAGAGTGGAGAGAACGTAGGACTGATTTACCCACGTTTATTTGGTTTCACGTCGGTGGACAAAGACCCATTTGATGGAGACAATTTGCTTCAGTGTGTCGAGCCGGTGGCCACTCTCCTGTGTCCTCCGTCAAACTCCACCCTGCCAAACCATCCGTCCATCGATTGCCGGGCGTCGGAGGGCCGCTGTGGTTGCCGAGCAGTCGAGCATCCGGATAAACACACGCACACAATTTCTTTTTTAGGATGTGCCCTGTGTTAATGCACTCCTCCCCCCTTGCATATGCAAACATGCCCAGCCGGCCGAGGGGGTCAACAACAATGTGTCGTCCGTCTCTCGGAGAGCTAACAGTAACGGCTATTGTGCAGCTCCGCGATCCGCGCGCTGCCTGCGCACACACACTATTGGGCGTCCTCTCTCTCTCTCTGTGTGTGTGTGTGTGTGTGTGTGTGTGTGTATTAATTTAGACACATGATGACAGGAGCCCCGTCTTCCTCCCTGTGTTTGCTGGTTCAGGAAAAACCCTCTGCTCCGGCAGGCTCTCAGGCTCCCACGGTTACTTACTCATCACTAAAAGCCGCCTCACCCTCCTCCATCCCCTCGCGCCCGGCTCCTCCCCTGAGTCATGGAGATTGAGCTAAATTTAGCAAGGCCTCCAAAAGTAATGGCGTGGCGAGTTCTCATTGAGTTTTGCGCCGCACGAATGTCTCTCTCTCTCTCTCTCTCTCTCTCTCTCGCGCTTGCTGTCGTCTTGCTCCCTCTCGTTCCTCGTCCTCAGTAAAAGGCTTGTCCGTGACTCACCCACAGGCAGAGCGAGGGCCCTTTGAATTATTGAGCCAATGGCGGAGACCTCATAAATTATCTGGCCGCGTGTCGCCGGGCGGAGTAGGTTCAGCTCAGTGGATACATCTCATCTCGGCCCTCGGTGTGAGTGCGAGCTACACCTCTGTACGGGGTCTGATAAGAGCGCAGGGCCGAACCCAACACACACACACACACACACACACACACACACACACACTCAGGCAGTTATTATACGCCCTGCAGTGAGGGTCTCTTTTCCTTTTTTGGCCTCTACAGAAACATGTCTGGGCTTTTGAAATCCAGAAATGACAAAGGAGCGAAAGCCAAAGTACATAACGCCAAGACATCAACTGTAAAGAGTCCACGTACAGTAGGTCTACTTACTATTAACGAGAATAAATGTGCCAAGTAACACTTACTGTAGCTTCCACTCTTCTTTTTTTTTGGACCCCATAGTGTCAATGGATGACTTCAGGTCATTTTAAAAAGTTCTCACAAACCCCACCGACAATTTCTGCAGCTCGGTGGAGCTTTTTAGCCTCTTTTAGCTTGTTTTGGTTCCACACTGCAGGAAGACACTGTACACTGCCTCCTCTGCACCGCTGGAGGAGATTGAATATTTACGCTTCACATAAGCCGGTTGAAATCACATGAATTTTTTTTAAAAAGGGGAAAATCTTGGCCACGAAATCCAAATCGTCACTTCAAGACTAGTGTGCTAGAGCTTTGGTCTGTTCACTGCCAGCTAATCAAAATAATAGGCACAGTTGAGACAAGTTGTTTGGCAAATGATTACATACTGTATCTCGCTGTATATTCATATACCTGATAAACATCAACACCCGACTCCATCCTCTGATTGATTCCCCTCCTGTGGTCACGGTATTGATTTTTTTTTTGCGATGTGCGATGGAGCTGCTGAACATTGAAGTAACACTTTACCGCCCTTGAACGTTTTTCCCGCGTTTCTCTTAATGACAGGAAGTGAACGCCCCCCCCGGTGTGAGTGGGCGGCGCAGTGCCTGATGTCTCTCTATTTTGTATTTTATAAGCTGCGACGAGAGTGATATTCTGGAAGAAGTCGTCGGATATCTTTTGGCGATGAGGCATCTGTAGCTGTAGGAACACACACACTCTGATCCACACACACACACACACACACACGTGTTCATGCCCCAGTTCATGTTTGATGTATCACCTGTTAAAATGGTTCATTATGAGGACGCGTGGTCGTCCGACAGAGCAGATGATCCGATTAGAGTTTGAACATCCTGTTTGTGTAAATAAATGTGCGTGTTAATTCGTGAAAAAATGGCAGATTTCATATTCTTAACAGCCTGGGGGGGATACGCGAAGACAAGGCGTCTGTGGTGGGGCAGAAATATCTACTGATGCGTTTTCATTATTCATAATAAGCCGAGTAGAAGACCTATTGATGGGTGTCAATCATTTTCTCATTCTTCATATCATGATGCCGACCTTTGGTGTCAATAACACTTTTCATTCTTTCTTTGAAATAAAGGCCTGGCAGTTTTATTATAGGTGCAGTTATTTCAATATTATCTCAATATTGATATATGCTGATCATGACACTACATACATTCTAGAGAGCTCATGCTATCAGCGTTTTCTGATGTGACGACATCATTCGAAACTCTTTGAAGACATACAACTGTTTTTTGCCGTGACAGCGCTTTGGTTTTTGGTAGTTTCAGAAAAAACAAAACCAGTTCGGTGATGACGGAGGACGGTCATGATTCTGGGTTACATTTGGGAATTTGATTAAAAGTCAATCGCCTCCATCCATAAAAGAAACCAACGTGGATGGCGGGAAACAGGAAACTGGCATTGTGTCTCTCACTCCTCCCGACCTATAAATCAGACTTTATCTGATCCATCACAGATGTAAAACACAGGCCGAGGCTACGAGCGAATACAGAAAACATAGTTTTACTTAATTTGTTGCTATACGCAGTAAATTAGAAATCCGAATAGGACCACTGTGAAAGATCAGACGTAATGGTAAATGTATTTAAGAAAATCATGACGTCTCTGGCTTTAGATAACGGTCAGGGACCTGTGTCGCACGTCATTCACTAAACTCTCTCTTTCTCTTCATTTGCTGTCTTAGAAATGTGTCCCCTAAAAATTGGAGAGGATAAAAAAGAAGCTGTAGAGTCTCTGGCTGTGACTGATCTCTGCAGAGTGCAACTTCACACAATTCATTCAGACACGATAAGAGTTTTGTGACGATAGAGGGATGATAAGTCCTGAGATTATGGCCGTGCGGCTCCAGTGACTCTGTTTTTATTTAGGTCCACCCCCGCCCCCCAGGTGAAGTTCCGAATGTAATCCAGGTCATTGTCCGATCGAGCAGCTGTCGATTCATTTCTGACTGAAGGGGAATAAAGTCAGAGACTATCAAGGATTAACCAAGAGTCTAAACGTGGCCCGGGATGATGACACAGCACCTGCCTCTCTCTGTCTCGCTCTGTCTCTGTGTGTGTGTGTGTGTGTGTGTGTGTGTGTGAGAGAGAGAGATAAAAAAAAGCTGCTCACTACTCAAACACAACCGCCGCTTCCCGGTTCCCATGCCAACCACAAGGGCTGTTCATGTTGGAGCATGCTCAGTTTGGCTCCCTTCCATGTAACAATAGCCAGTGAGAGGGCTCTCACTCCCTCTCTCACACTCTCTCTCTCTCTCTCTCTCTCTCTCTCACACACACACACACACACACACAGACACACACACACACACACACACTCTCTACTCCAGCTCACAGTGGGAGCGAGACGGAGAGGAGAGGCTGCCTACTGCGCCGCGGAGCTCACAACACACACACACACACACGCACACACGCACACACACATACACACACACGTCCACAACAAAGGTGAGTACACAAACCGGGCAAATATTTAATCTCCTGCCGTTCAATTTTTTTTCAATGTGGCGATGAGTTTGTGGACACAGTTGTTGTCGATGGAAAGAGCAGAGAAGAAGAAGAAGAAGAAGAAGAAGAGGGAAGCATGTGCTCTGCTTTGTGAGTGACAGGATGGCATGTATTTATTCTATTATATAAATGTTTGATTGATTTATTGTTATACTCAGATTGCTCCCTGCTCCACCTGGATATTGTCGTTTCATGAATGGCGGAAGCGGATTGAATATTTATTCTGCTCAATCGCCGGTGTAGTAGTTTAACAAAAGCAGCCGTCGCTCAATAATTCATGGAGCCCTGTGTGGAGGAGAGTCGGCGGATGACAGCAGGTGTAATGTGATGCTTTGCATGGTGGACACAGATGTTTTAGGCTCTTCTGACCAGTGCGGCTCGGTTTTTACAAGCCTTCTTTATTCACGTCCTCGTGCCCGTGTATGAAGAGTTTTAAAGACCGCTCTTGGACATCTGACACGACTCTCAGGAACGCAAAGATCATTTTCTCTCCCAGGAAGATAAATAGATGCAGCTCGGGTCTGTAGATTCCATCGCTGGTCAAAGAAATGTAACATGACCTGCAGGTGGAGGGAATGTGAGGAGCGGCTCCTCCTCATGCCTCGCTGAGCCGCTCAAATCTTGTCTGTGTGTGTGTGTGTGTGTGTGTGTGTGTGTATCAGGGGCAGTCAGCGCAAATTATATCTTCAACATCATCCTGTAGTCTACCGTGAGAGGCTCACTTAGACACACACACACACACACACACACACACACAGAGAGAGAGAGAGAGAGAAAGTCACTAACTGCCTCCCACAAGATTAATTGTTGTGGCAGATATTTTCCTGGCTGGTCGATAGTTTATTCCTCAGCAGCCTCTTGTGTGTGTGTCTGTGTGTGTGAGTGTGTGTGTGTGTTGTTGTTGACTGTTCACAGAGCAGCATGAATATTTACTGGACTGGTCCTTGGCCTCATATGTAAACTAGAGGTGCAACCAGGGATGGGCATCAATATGTGATATTATTGACAATGTATTATTTTTTGTCAATATTCAATTCCTTCAACTACGATTTGCTTGACATTCATAATTTGGACACCGGAACCCTTTGAAAACAACACCACTTTACTTTCCTGGCACTGTTTGACACATTTCTAATCAGCATGTAACCAATGTTATGATACTTTCTCAATATGCTTATTGTCATGATTATGAGGACACAACACGGCTCCGTCAAAAAAAAGTGACGAGCAATATCTCTGCCATGCAACGAATGTTCAATTACGTTATTATCTAAACTCATCATGCTAATAAATAGTTGAGTCTATAAATGTTAAAATAAACATCTACACATATTAAAAATCCAATGATGCATTCACACAGTACAAAAACTAGAAAGAATTACGTTTACATGAATAGATGGATAGTTACTTGACTGATCCGCAAAGGAAATTAGGATTAACAAAGAACAGCAGAGGATAATTAATATTCTTAGTTGCCAAATGACTTTTGCACACATTGAGGACAACACACACACACACACACACACACACACCCTCTGCAGGTTATGTCCTCATGGACCTGATGAATCAGAATCCCGCGATCACTTCTCTCCTCCAAGTTCTTGACCTCCACCTCCTCCCGAGGAGAATATCTGGATTTATAGCCGAGGTCCTTTTTACTTTGTTGACCAACAAGTTGTTGACGCTGTGTGTTTACCACGTGGTTTTGGTCAAGAGCTGCACAAAGGGTTTATCGGAGCTTCCTTTCCACAAGATGTCATACGAGAGTGACCCATTTCACACCACTCATTCGAGTCATTCTCATGTTGATTGGCGGCGCCCTGAAAATGCTTTATCACTTCTGTTTGAATTGTAAATTTCCCGCCAACCCGCCGCTCGGCCGCGCGGCCGATTGTGGGTCGACACCTGCGCGAAGGACCATCGGCCTCGCGGGTCGGACCGAGAGATGAGAGGATAGAGAGAGTGATGGATGGCAGAACGGGGGGAGACGGACCGAGTGAGTGGCACTCGTTCCCCCTGCGGGAAATTGGAAAAATAAATTGAGTCGACGCAGGCGGGCTTTGCGTAGAGATATTGATGCCGGGGTGCTAGTGTGGGAGTGGAGAGGTTTGGACTCGGGGCTCAGGAAGTTCAGGCGAGGCTAATCGTCCCTGTGGCCGCCAGTTGGGACGAGCGCAAGGCCTCCATGGGGTCAGTCATCAGACAGTTTTCCACCTGCCATTGGTATTACAAAGAAGATACAGTCAAATAATAATAAGGAAACCTTATTCAAACAATCTAGACACACTTTCAGTCGATGTCGCATCTGTTCTGCGTCGGGCAGAATACTAAGTGGCACCCGGCGCGGGGCTGACGCGTTTGATTTCCAGGGCTCCGGAGCCTTTTTGACAGTGTGTGAGTGCGTGATGTGACGCGAGGGGAAACGCTTCTCTCCACGTCTGTTTGTTTGTTTGTTCCTCGTCTTTTTCGTATTCTCCTCCTCCTCCTCCTCCGCCCCGGTCCCATGCTCGATTGTTGGAGAGCTTAGAGACGATGGATGAACCGCTGCACGAGTGCTGCTCATGAAAATCCTAAAGAATTCATAAAACCTCGACCGCGCTGGGTCGTCGACCTTTGTGTTCAAAATTGTATATAATATTTGTTATTGTATGGTGTATTTCTGTTTTTTTCTCATTTACCTCAGGGGCTGTTTCCTACTCTCTTAGTACATTTTGCTGCTGTGTCAATTTTGAATTTTCTCTTTTTCTAATTTGTTTTTTGTGCATATAACCAAACATTTAGTTCAGTCGACATTCTTACAATCGAGGATGCAAAGGGAAAAGGAAACAGCAACAAACAGTGATGGCTACAGGTTTCCACCATCAGTTAGGTCATAAACTATTTCCGCTGTCGTTACTCATCAATTTCCTCCATTTATGAATGAAAACATTGTCTCTCACTCTTAGCTGGTGTGTCATTTTTTTTCCCCAGTAGTGTAAATCTCTTCAATAATTTCTAACCGTTGTTTTATAGCAGGGAGTTCAGTCTTGTGCCAGTTTCTCGTAATGGCTTTTTTACTTGTTCAATATCTTATGTTGTGTTATCTTATCTTATGAAATGTCACATTGTATCCTTAAAAGAGGAAAAAATGGAAAAAGACAATAATTTAACAGTTCTTTTCCTTCGACAAAACCTCTAGTTTATGATCGATGTTCAGTGAAACTCTGTGGCTGCGACAAACTGTCGTGATACGAAACACACCCGTCACTGAAGAAGCCATAGTACATTACAGAGTTAATCCAGCCTCCTGAGTGTTGACGCTTGTTAGCCAGGTCCCTGTAAACCGTGGAGACAGTCAAATCAATGCCCCCCCCCCCCCCCCCCCCCCCCCCGCCTGTACCTTCCCTCCTCTCTCCGTCCTCCCCCTCGCTGTAAGTCATCACATCCCCGCAGCTCTTCCCTTCCTTCCCTCTCATCCCTCCCCTTCCCCATGTCCCACTTTCCCTCCGCGCCGTCCTGTCTTCTCCGCCATCTGAAAAATCCTCGGCCTCTCCTCCTCTACAGCTTAAGCCAATTACAAAACCTGCCCTTGGCTTCCGGAGGAGAAAGACGAAAACGAAGGGGCTTCTCCTGCTTCTTTTCTCTCTACCTCCTCCGCCTCCCCTGTCTGCCCCCTCTCTACTTCAAGGAAGGTGCGAGTCATCCGATGACATCCAGGATGCCTCCAGCAGATACGGATCCTCGCAGGCCTCTTTCAGGGAGCCAGTCGGTCGATAACCGGGCCGTGATGCATCTCCCGTGGACCCTTGTTAAAGCCGACAATGAGCCGACAAGAAAAGCTTTTTGGAAAACATCAACAACCCCCCCCCCCCCCCCACACACCCCCCGGCAAGGTCAAGGGGCAGCATTGATCCGGGGAGGGGAGGCGTCTGAGAGCACATGGCTGAATTTAAAAGCAATTGCTTCAGTATTGCGGTGATTTTCGTTTTATATATAAGGTCATAAATCCAGGTGTCACCTTTAAAAATGTGTTCTTATTCTGTACCGGTACTTATTAATCAAACCCCTAAAAAAATCAGGATCAGTGCTGGTGGTTCCCGACGCGCGGTTCACTCGTGACCCCTGCGGGGGGGTCGCAGTGTTTCGTGGCTCTCGACTGGCGAGAGTCCGTGATCTGACGCGGCTGTCGCGCCCCCGCCGCGCGTGACGCGAGAGCGCTCGTGTCCGCCGGCCGGCGGTTTGAACGCGAAAACATGTCGACAGTGGCGGCGTTGTTTGCTTGCGCTACCAGCGCTGTCAGTCACATCTGATCGGGCCGCGTCCTCCGAGCACACGGTGTCCCACCGTTAAACTGCGAAAGAGAATATCAGTCCTGAACATTTAACGTTTTTAAGCTTTTACTCTACAGGGGTCAAAAGGTCAAAAAGAAAAGCTTAGGGGTGGCATCTGTGTTCCCTGTGGGTTTTTTTTTCCCTGTTTAGCATCATATCTCACTGGGAGTTTGCGGATGGGCACGTGACTATTCTAGTTTTTGTTGAAACCTTCCAGTCGACTCTTATCGACGAAACGCGTCCCTCTCTTATTCTGATAAACATCCCGAGCAGCTGCCTTTCTCCGACGGCCTCCGTGAGGGATTTCTCTCTCTCGTGCCTCCATCGTCAATCTCCATTGCTCTTTCCCTCCGACTCGCCCTCTCCTTATCTCCCCGTCTCCCTTCATCCCTGCTCGTGAGAGTGACTCACGTTGCCCATCTGCCGATGACGAGCAAGAACCCTCTCCTGCCTTATTAGCCTCCTTTCGTTTATTAACGCCACTCTTTGGATGATACCTCTATCTACCTCGTCTATCTCTTTCTCTGCTCATCCCTCTCTCCAATCACCAAAAACTCCTCCTCCTCCTCCTCCTCCTCCTCCTCTTCCTCTGTCCTGTCAGGCCTTTATCATCCATTCTTCTTCTCGCTCTATACCTTCTCTCCTCCACGGCTGGATCCATCTCTGCACGAGTTGCTTCCCTTCATGTCACCTCTTCCCTTTTCTCCCAGGAGACAGATTGTAGGAATGAGGTCAGACATTAGGTGCGTGCGTGTGCGTGTGCGTGTGTGTGTTGTGTGTGTGTGTGTGTGTGTGTGTGTGTGTGGGAGCATATGGATGTAAATGTGAGCAGACTGTTGATGTTTTGTTCATGTAGGTGTTGCTGTTGCTGATGTCATTATGATCCCCCGCAGAAATGACAACAGACACAGGAAAACACCCTGGAGGTTTGCGCGCGTGTGTGCGCGTGCGTGCGTGTGTGTGTGTTTAAACACATGGAGAACGAGACTCGCACACTTCCGTTGAACCTGACTACATCATCATACAGCATCTTTGCGGCGACTGTATCTGCCACAACAGTCCTTGGTGTTTGTGGGTTTTTGTTTTTTTTACACTGTGGTTTTAGCACAAACAAAGGCCCTGGGAAGTAAGTAGAGTGAGACACGCAGCAACACACACACACACACAGACTCGACTGTTTGGTCTGTTTTTGGTCTGGTGTGTGTTTTCCGGCCTCACATTGTTTTTGCAGGAAATGCGAGGAGACGAAAAATTAAGCTGCGTCCGTTCTGCTGCTCTGTAAAAAGACAACTGGGTGTGTACACGAAGCCAAAAGAAGACCTCAGTCCTAACAGCATACGTGTTTCCCAAAAGATTGTACGTTTTATTCTACTGTAAAAGGGGAAAAAATGGTCAGTTTGATGACACGTTCAAGTCCAATGAGCGGCTTCATATTTATTTAGAGGTCCAGAGTTAACGTCTGGCTTGCTGAATGACGTAGGGCGGCTGTGGCTGAGGTGGTAGAGAGGGTCGTCCACTAACCAGAAGGTCAATGGTTCGACCCTTGGCTCCTCCAGTCCGTAGGTTCCTTGGGCAAGACGCTCAACCCTGAATGTGTGTGTGATGGAAAGAGCGCTGTGTACAGCAGCATGTGTGTGTGTGTGTGTGTGTGTGTGTGTGCGTGTGCGTGTGCGTGCGTGCGTGTGCGTGTGAATGGGTGACTGTGACCTGAGCTGGCAAACGTTGGACGATAAAAGATCTACATGAATGCAGTAAATTTACCATTTACAAATGAAGTGATAGTTAGAAAATATACTTTCCGCATAAAAACCAAAGGAGAGAAGTCGACTACGACTCCAATAATCCCCTAATATTCTGTGGGACTGTAGACTCATGATAAGCTGGAGTTTAACATTACACTTGAAACCTGATAAAACACTGCAGCAGTTTAACTCCGATTCTGGGTCAGTTTTCGATACATTCTGGATCCACAGCTCAGATATATACTGCATGTGCTTCTGACGGGCCACTTCTCTGTTTTGCGAGGGGTTGGCCGAGGCTCACGGGTACCGTAGTATTTATAGCATGTAGTATTTCTCCGAGTTGTAAGATTCAAGATTTATGGCCATTACATAAACCTCTGCTGTGGTTGAATTATCCAAGAGTCTGCTGTTTCTACTTTTGAGGAACAACAAGGGGGGATTTCATACTGCGGAATAAAAAAAAAACTTCCGACCCTCCACATAACAACAAAACTAAACAAGGTGACGAATATTCATTCGAATGTGATGAATGTGAACAGTGGACGGATAAAAGAAACAAAACGTTTTTTGTCGTGCATCTGTTCCAATGTGGTGTCTGCGGCCTGCTGTGCATGCGAGAGACTCAAAGAATACGGAGGACGCTCTTCTGGATCTGAAATGGTGC
This sequence comes from Scophthalmus maximus, assembly GCF_022379125.1. Taxonomy (NCBI): domain Eukaryota; kingdom Metazoa; phylum Chordata; class Actinopteri; order Pleuronectiformes; family Scophthalmidae; genus Scophthalmus; species Scophthalmus maximus. Next base: position 4,514,949 of record NC_061528.1, read on the forward strand.
GTCAGAGCGCTCGGCCTCAGGCGCTCGGGCTCGTCCTGAAAACACGGACGCGTCATTTTGTCCGTGTCACTTAAATTCCAGCAGCCTGCTCCGGCTTTCCCTCCCAGCACAGAGCTAAATGTAGACTACCCACTTTACCACGTTGTGTGTGTGTGTGTGTGCGTGTGCGTGTGCGTGTGCGTGTGTGTGTGTGCGTGTGTGTGTGCGTGTGCGTGTGCGTGTATGTGTGCGTGTGTGTGTGTGCGTGTGTGTGTGTGCGCGTGTGTGTGTGTGTGTGTTGCCTTTATCTACCTGTCGCTCTAAATGCTCTCTCTGTGTACCAGTGGTTATGGATCCACAACCCTCCATCAGTCGATAGGTGAGGCTGGCTGTGGTGTGACAGAAAACCACTCTGCTGATTGGGTGAAAAAACAACAACACACTCACTCACACACACACGCGCGCGCACACGCACGCACACAGTTATCGAGATTATTTTCTATTTTTTATCAAGGCTTGTTTTCCTTTATGATCATTTGGTAATTACACGGGTTGTTGCTCCGTCAATTAAACACGGGCCACCGACACGCAGACGCCGGTTGCGTCTGATATTGACAACAGTGTGTGTGTGTGTGTGTGTGTGTGTGTAATATTCATATAACTATACCTGGGTATCACTTGAATTTTTGTGTCAACACAAAACCTGAGTTTTGGTTCCAATACTAAAGAGCAGGAATGCAACTGTTAATAATATTTTAATATCGTTAAATCTGCTGATTATTTTTAATTTGGTTCAGTAAATCAAGGCCTGAGGTGATGTCTCTAATTGGTCCTGTTTTGTTTTCTAAAACAGAAAATATCCAGTCAGCCATTTCCCAGGACAAAGAGGAGCACATCCTCACAGTTGCGATGGCGTAACTAGGAGATGTCTTCCATTATTTTTTCGTAAACTATGACTGAAATGATTAATGAGAACACTCCCGGTTGGAAAAAAGAGTGTGAATACCAAACATTTAAAAAAGATAAATGAGCAACGCAATTAACCTGAAGACGATCAAACACAGCGACTCTCCGAGGAGCGTCACGGCCTCCCTGTCGCCTCAAAGCGCCCGTCTATCCGCAGCTCTTTATCTCCTATTACAAGGCCTCATATCACTCAATAGCCCCGGTCATCATTTGCATGAATTGGCTCCTTTGAACTGACTTTTCCTCCAGCGGAGAAAAGACTCCCCCTCCCTCTTTTGTCCCTATTTGAATATGTGCCGTTGGGGGAAACCTCGGTGCAAAAACAGAAGCGAGGTGTTTGGCTCTCAGGCCATCCGCCGACTGTATAATTCCTCCGCAACAATTTCTACCTCCCGAGTCCCCGACGCATGAAATATGAATGAGACGGAGATGACCTGGAAGCACAGAGGAAGGACACGGCAGAGCAGGATGATTTGTGGCTGGTCTTCACTGCCACGCTGCAGAGTGACTGCCGTTTCTTGAACCAGTTGACGTCACAGTGGAGTCCTGTGAAGACGTGATACCGTACGTCTTTTGGTATTAATGGTATATTTTCATAAACACAAACATTACCTAGATGATGCGTCTATAAACATGTGTAAATCACAACCATTGACCCCTTGTTAACTCCAAGTATACAGACCTCAGACTGAATAGCTGTTGTTTTTGCCAGGGTCGCCGGCAGGAAAAGGTGCAGAAAAACGTCCGGAGCAACACCTACGGACATTTTGTGCTTTCACACGCAACCCGACGAGAAAGATTCATGCAAAACAAACAAAAGAATAAACCAAACTCAGAAGAGCAGACACAATGTAAGTGAATGAAAATACTGGGGAGCAATTGTCTGGACTACATCCTGAAAACAGCTCATATAAGACTTGGACAACCCCAGAAATGAAGCCAAAACATCTGCATCGCCCCCTGGTGGCTGGCTTCAGAATAGTTAATAAAATGGTCCTCCTCCATGTTAGCATATGCCTAAGAGGGGAATGCTTACTCGCGATTGGTCGATGGCATGTGTCTGCGGCGCCACACCACGATCACATGCTGCGCAGACTCTGGCCCCAGAATCCAAATGCACAAAATGGCAGCGGGATAACGTGGTATTGTTTTTGCACGGCGGAACGAAGCTGAGATGCGTCGACGTTAATCGCTATGAGGTTTGCAATCTTACGCACGGAGGAAACGAGTTTCAAAATCTGATTTTTATGCAACATGTGAATATTTTAATAGTTCAGGGTGACCGTATCTCTGAGTAACACAGGAGGAGGATGTTATAGGGACGAGGTGTTTCATGTACGAAGTGAGAAAACTGAAATATGATCCAGGGAGATGTTTTTTTCTTCTCTTGCCTATTTCCAACCGGTGCTTTTTTTTTCTTGCCTGAATTTATTTTTCCGAGCCCGTTTTATTTTTAACTCCTCATCTCGAAACACCCCGTCTCAGATCCCCGCGGAGCCGCGCTCTCGGCTGCCGTACTAAACCGTCCTTACTGTACAACTCTGCTCGTCTCCCCCCGATACTTCAGTAGTTCACACACACACACACACACACACACACACACACACACACACACACACACACACACACACACACACACACCACAGTCATTCCGCCTCATTAACTGCACTCTTACACATTTGCACCTTTGATGTTGCCCATGCTCGGCGTCTCGCGGGCCCCTGCCCCCCCCCCCCCCCCCCCCCCCCCACCCCCCCATGAGGCTGGTGGTGAAGGTGTTGCTGACAGTGCCCCCCGGGTGGTGCCTCATTAACCCACATTTGAATGGCTGATGGGAAAACATGGAGGACTGTGAGGGAGGGCGTGTGTGTGTGTGTGTGTGTGTGTGTGTGTGTGTGTAAATGTGTCTGAAGGGATGGGGAATGGAAATGTTCAATGTCGCCTCTGAGAAACCTCTTCAGCATCTGTTGAAGCTGGAGGATGTTCTTTTTTCCTTTTTACAACCTTGTCTCCAAATCGACTGCTTCGATTGTTTGATGTTCGGATGTTGCGCTTGAGAACGGGGAAAGGCATCGTCTCTGACCATTGTGCGCTCGAGCTCCCAAAGTGGGGAAAACCCGTCGGACGCGGCAACATCCTTCGCTTAATTATAGCAGGATGTCCTCATTCTGTTTGTTTGTCGTTACCCCCGATCCCACAGGACGTCCCAGATCCACTCTTCTTTTTCCATCTCTGTGTTTTTTGGATTTTTTTAAAACCTGTCTCCCGCTTTGGCTTGTCGCGATGAAAGACATTCAAAGCACCAGAGCAAGTTTCACACGCATCGCCATGACTTTCAAAGTTGACGACGCAACGGCGACAACCGTCCAGGGAAAGAAAAAAACCCTCGTCCTGTAGTTTTCACCATTAAGGGTTCTCCTCCTTAGTAGTACTTCCTGTAACTGTGCAATTGACGGCAGAGTAGGTGATCGGCTTCCTGCTTACACATGCCCAGTATGCGTGAATATGTGATATGAGTTCTCAGGCGTGTTGATATGGACGAGGATTGGTACACGCAGCCTAAGCGCTCACGTGGACGTAAATCGTTTCAGTTTCTCAAAACAAAATGAACCTTTTCAGACTTCCCTCTCTTTCCCTTTACCTCTCTGGTTCCCTCCTCATCCCTCCTCGCCTCCTTTTTGCCTCCTGAAGACGGACAGTGAATGTGGCGAAGGGTCCCGGCTGTCCATGAATCAAACCAGCAACCCACTCGCCTGGGGGTTCATTTCACGTCCATATGCGTCCTCTTCCCACGCAGGCTATCGGGGTCACTCCCCTCCTCGCCTCCTTAATCTCATCTCGGGCCATTTAGTGAACTAATCCTCCTCGTGGCAGTTAATGTGCAGCCTCCGCTGATCCTCCCGCTCTGACCTCTCTCCCTCTCTCCCTCCGTCCATCCTCCTCCTCCTGACAGGAGATGAAGGGGCACTTCACTTCATTACGACTCTAGGTTTCTTATTACCTGTTTGGCCGCCGTGCAACTGTGTGTGTCCGTCTCCCAGGCCTCGGACGTGGAACGATTCAGCCGGATAAGATGAAACTGAGACTAAATCAGTAAATTGTAAGGAGAAAATAGGACTTGTGGAGTTTCCAGAGCGTAAATCAATGTTTTATTTCATCGTGTATATGATCAAGACACAAACACAGGATTTGGTCGTTTTACTTGATAAAGGACTTTATCAGAAATGTATTTTTGGTTGATCATCTAATTCATCAACTGATTTTATTAAGGTCAGTACATTAGTACCACAATTTTAAGCTGAAACCAACGTTTTTATTTCTGTTAATGCATCTAAAATACACTTGACTGCATGTTTAAGCCTAAATTAAGTAAAGTAGTTTCATATTTGTACATGAAATACGAGTTGCAGAACAATAATAGTGTTTCCCCACAAGATGTTCCTTCTGTTATCAGAAATCCTGCTGGTATGCGGAGAGAATCTCTAATGTTAATGGGGAGTCAGGTCTTTCTTTAAGTAAGATGCTGCGCATAAACGTCCCCGATCGATCGATCGATGAAACTTGAAACTGAGCCCAGAACGAGTGTCGAGGGAATGCGGAAAGGAAAGGAAGGAGTTTCACAAGCGTAAGCACTGCTGGATTCATAAAAGGGGACTGACGCACAGAGAGGCAGGAGAACACCGCTGCTGTAGCCGCTATGCTTTGTGCCAGGCATTGAGTGTGTCTATGGTAACGACCCCCACCCGTGTACAAATACACATACATGCCGCTGCACCGTGGTGTTTACAGTCTCCATCCTCTTAAGCTCCGTCGGTATCAGTGGGTCTTAATCATATTTTGCCAAACATCAGCAAAAATATGGATTTTGGCAACTGAATTCAAGCTGTCAGACTCTGTACAGGAGCAAACTATTACTATTTCTGCAGTTCGCCAGGGATAAGTGTTTAAAACAAGGTTGTATATTAATAAGCCCATTCATGCAGCTCCTCTTTTCACCCTCTGTCTAAAACGGATGGATTTCTTTCATTATTTATATTTTCTTTTATTTTGCATAATTTGTCACCTTTAAATTATATTTTTAATGGACTATGCCTCAAACGTCCTCGTGATGGACTTCCTGCCTCTCGTCCAATGACAGCCGGGACTGTCTCTCAGCCTCTCCGTGAACCCTCGGAGGATCAACCATATAGATAACGGATGGAAATGGTCCACGGATGAGTCTGTGCACGATGCTCGAGCACGCCGCTGTGTTCGCGGAATGTCATGCAAAGGAAACTGCCGGGTATTTTAATACAGGCGGTGATAGTGCAGGCCACGCTTTGCATTCGACGTGGACGATGACTCTTATGTCTTCTGAGCCGCCTCTGTTCTCACCTCACCTGGACGTTCACACACTCCGCTGCTCCCTGGGCCACAGAGCGAGTCCCTGTTGTTGCAGCCGCCTGTTGATATCGTGGCTCCAGGCGGGGGCTCGTGAAAAAGGGGGGAAAACCGCTCGGCTGTAGTTTAGTGTCGGATGGTGGCCGGGCGACTTCCGACTCGCCGCCCTGTAAAAAATGAAATATCTCAGCAGCCGGTCGTGTGTGTGTGTGTGTGTGTGTGTGTGTGAGAGTGTTGACAGCAGGCCGAGTGGCAAAAACACAGCACGCCTGTGCACCCGAGCACACACCCACACGTTTGTAGTTACTGGACTTCAAATACACTAAATCAAGCTTCGTCTGTTTCTTTTCTTGCACAAGCTTTTTGTCGTCTGCGACAACCGTTTCGTTTCCTCCCGGCCTCAGTAGCACGCCTGATTTGAAATGCGGTGCAGAATGGGAGGGCAGCGACACGTACATTACATTTAAAAGCAGTTTTGGTTTTTTGAGATCTCACCTGCTGCCTGCTGAAGCTGGCATGCTTCTGATTTAGGGTTTCTATATGAAGGCATGTGTGGAAACAGGACCAACATGGAGGTTTAAAGACACATTTATTTGAGTTATTTGACTTGTGGATGGGGCCTCAGTTGGTCTGGCTGTGTGTACAGTGTCCTCTCCGGTTAAGAGAGGTAGACTCTTTAATTTTTTTTAGCATATATTTTCATACAGACGGAGATACAAGGTGCAGTAATGCAGCCTCGCAATAAATTCTGTAGCATCTTCATCAGACTTACAGTGCTCGGTTTTTTGTTGACACTGTCACAGAGGTGTTGATTCTGTCACCTCTGTACTGTATATATATAATGTACATATCTATATATATATATAGATATGTATAGATATGTACATTTTACATGTATTTTGAAGGGGATTTTCAATTCTTCTCATCAGCTCTAATAGCTGCATTTTTTTCGCCCTTTTGAAATCTGAATAAATTACAGAAATACAAAGACATCTTTGTGGATTACATGTGCAAATACATTTTACGTGCAGTGCGGAGTAGAGATACTCGTAATGTAACAGCATTTGTTTTAGAGGTGGAGCGTTGTGGATTTAGTTGCGTGTCTGTCACAGTCGGATCCTTGTGTTGTCCTTTCGTGGCTGCGACAAACCTGTTTTCTCCCCACGATGGGGACGCTTTGTGCTTGCCAGGGTGATCCTCGTGACGGAAGGGGGAAAAAAAACGCCGTCTTCTTTTGTTCTACCGGTTTTTATGGGACCCGCAGAAGTGAAATAATATCAATTTTATGTGGATGACGTGATGACATTTTCAGGAGATAAGAGCGCTGAGGCATGCGAGGCCGAGAGATTGCCAGACTGCCAGACAAGGCTTATGAATGTACACGCACACACACACACACACACACACACACACACAGATGATCCAGGAGAAGGTGTGAGTCTGCCTGTAGGTGTCAAAAACTATGGAGCACAATATAATCACCTCTTCTACCAACGTGTAAAGTCTAAAAAGCGTTCAGTCTGCAGCACACACACACACACACACACACACACACACGCACACACACACGCGAGCACACACACACGCGAGCACACCAGAGTGCTTAGAAACACTTCTGTATAGTTTAAGAAGTTGTGAAGCGCCCGAGAGGAGAGAGGATGAATGAAACGGAACAGAGCGGCGGGGAATTGACTCGGTGATTTGAAAACGCTCGCTGGCTAAAAAGAGAGGGCGGAAAAAAAGAATAAAATAAATAAGACGGGTCACTTCAAGTCAGCGCCCGGAGCCAATATTTTCATTCCCCCCTCTTGAAAAAGCCAAATCGGAAGAAGAGGAGACGGAGAGAGAGGCTCTCGGTGTCGCAGAGTCAAGCTGGAAATACAGAACGGAGCCGAATCACAGTCTAAATCAACAGATTTGGGGACAAAGAAAAGCCCCTTGAATGAAACGAGATTTTGCAGAGAAAGGGCCAGGGACCTGTGGGCCCCCCGCCCCCCCCCATCACCCGGCGCTCCTGCGCCGGAGGAGGGGGAGCGGCGCGATGGAGGGCTTCGTGTCTCAGTGACAGCCACTCGTCAAAGCTTTGGATGATGCAGCCACAGCAATCTCCATCCCAGCATCATCCCGTTGGGGGGAGACGGGAGGGGGTGGGATTGGTGCTGACGTCAGAGGTCACGTGACCCCGCTGGCCTACATTGCGTTCACGTCTGCCGTGCAGAGATATGTCTGGAATTTGTGTCATTTCTCCCTGTTATGATTTCAGTCTCTGGCCCAATTGTCTGGAGAGATTCCACGTCTAGATATTTTTTGAAATGCAGCCTTTGCCTGTTGAGTCAGGCTCATTCTTAATTTGCTTTCATTTAGTAAAATGATTTATTACCGAGTGGGCACCACCAGTATTTATTTACTCCCTCTGTGAAACGTGATCTTTGGGTTGTTAATGGAAATCTGTGTCTCTGTTCGGAAAAGAATTCAACGGATATCCGCAGGCGGTTTTCCAGGAGCTCAAGAAACCTACGACTGATTCCACACACACACACACACACACACACACACACAAACACACACACGTTGTTGAATGCAAGCTCTTGGCTGGATGCGTGTAATCTGCGACTCTCTCCTGACAGAGAAACACTAATTATGTAATTGACTCTGCGGCTAATTCAATCTGAAAAAGGAGGACACGGTTTGTTTTACAGTATCAGACTGCATCTGCCATTCAAGCCTCCAGCGTCTGTTGCTCTCCACCGTCTCGCACGGTTGAAAAAGAGAAAGAAAATCTCCATCGTGCTGGTTTATCATGTTCAGAAAAACATCGATTGATCCCTCTCGTCTTCTTCTTCTCCTCTCTTTACGCGTAGCTCCGGGCGACGTCTGTCTGACTGAGAGACACGAGGAGGCCGGGGCACTTTGGGATCCGAGCCAATGACCCGCGGGAGGCGAGGGGCGGCGTGAAGGCTTGATTACAATGGGGTAAGTTTAGAAGATCGGGCAGCAGCGCGTCGCCAGCAGCCGCGGGAACTGCTGCGGCCGCAACAGGAGGAGTGTTGCTTCAAAACTTGATCCCCTGCAACGCGATGCGAGCTGTTGGGTCACCTCTGCCCGGTCGGCGGGAGGGGGCGAGCGAGCTGCGGCCGTGTCCGCCGCTGACTTTAAAACCACAGACTGTAAATGAATGTGGTCTCCACTTTCTCGCACTGTCCACAAAAGTAGGCCAAAAATATCTTGGTGACGCCATTAGAGTCTGCGCAGTAATGGCCGCGGGTCTCTGGACCAATCGTGCGTCGGCCTCAGCTGTCAACCGGAACATTTAACATTTTTTCTGGCGTCAAACTTGCCAGAAAATTGAACCTTTGAACCAACACGATAAGGACTAGTTCAAATGACAGAAACCATCTTTGAACAGAATTTAGTTGACGTGTAATTGGACTTCGCGGTTCACGTCCCATCTGCTAACGTGGAGGAGGCGGGGCTTATGAGCTATACAGCAGCCGGCCACCAGGGGGCGAGTGCAAATTTTTGGCTTTCACTTCTGGGGGCTGTCATGTCGTCCATCTTTACTGTATATACAGTCTGGGCCCCTTAAAAATGAAGTGTCTATTTGCGACACCTCCACCATCGCTGCCACCAGCATTTACAATCTCATCCGTATTGATTTCAAATTGCAAAATGTCATCATGCTCGTTCTAAAAGGAAGGACCAAGACTAAATTAGTCTAGTGAAGTCCTCTTGAAAATTGATAGTGTTTTAAAGTGACTGATGCATGATTATTTGACCCTTAGTGGATTTTGAGCATCACTACTTTATCATGTTATAAGGCAGGATCCTCAGATAGACTCAGAAAAAAAATGAACTTGAAATTGATTTGAATCTGGTTCCTTTCTACCTGTTATTACAAAATGGTACCCGAGCAAAATCGTCTCTGAATTGTGAAAACGACAGTCATTAATCTGCCGTAACGGCCTCGGCTCCTCTGGAGGTTGCTCCCATTCAGTCACGGTCACATCAGTGAGGTTGATCAGATCTGGCTCCCAGTCGACGTTCCAGTTCGCCTGACGTGTGTTGAACGAGGTTGAGGTCAAGGCCCCGTGCAGGCCAGTCAACTTCTTCTACATCAGGATGTGAAAACCATAGATCTGACTTTGCTCACGGGGGCATCTGAAGCACGTCTCAAATGTCAGTGTGTGCAGTGTAGCATTAAGATTTCCTGTCCAAAGTTCAAACCAGGAAAAGCAGACCAAGAACCAACGTACAAAAAGCAGAGGCGTCCACACACTTATAACTGGAAATATAACGGCTCAATAGTGCACACCGTGACTCGATAGGTCGGAAGAGTTTGTCAGCGTGTTTTAATAATGCAGCCGCTCTTCACAGTGAATCCCGTCACACATTAATGTTTCATTTCTTCATTTTGAAGACTCACTCAGCCCTTGTATTTAGAGAAAAACCAGCCCCTGTGCATGCTGGGACATGGTGGTGGTGGTGGTGGTGGTGGCGGCGGCTGATTTACTGTCCTGGTAGTAGCGGGGAATGAGTTATTCCTTAGTCGGCTCCGGTGGCACGCGAGAGCACACAGAGAGAGCGAGAGCGCGGACCTCCGGCGAGCCGTTATACTGGCAGTAATTCAACCAGAGAGAGGCAGGGAGAGGCGGCGGCGTGCTGAGCGGCATGCTGCTTGCTATTCACACACACACACACACACACACACGCTCTCATGCCAATTACACCCGAATTCCACATATCAGCACTTTTCCTGCAATCTAAACTATGCACATGCACATATTTATATCTCCAAGACAGGATAAAAGGAAAAACCAGTCGAGTCACTTTCACATGCTGCAAAACACAGGGGACCTTAAAGTGGTCTGACTGATCACAGGAATGAACACTGTACAGAACAGAACAGAACAAAGAAGAGTAAAGGCAAATTAACAGCCGGTATTCGTGGTTATAAACTGACCTTAGAGGGTCATTATCAGTATGGAGATAATGGGTGATGAGAAGATATATTCCACGAGATGATATAAATCTGTCACCCCTCGCTGTTTCTGCTCATTCCCTTCATATCGCACATGAGATGGTCGGATTGAATGTTGCAAACTATAGTGAGTGAAAACTGCTCTATTGCGATTTTGATTTTGCGATTTTGACGTTGCTCGTGGGTCGCGAATACTCTTAAATAGCTCCATTTCAAAAAATACTCAAAGTGCAGTCTGCAGTGAATTTTACTCAAACTGGAGGAAACGGTGCATTCAGCAGGAAACAGTTTCCAGGGGCAGATTAATTCACTTTAGTGAGCATCTCTGGCAGGAGGACGGTGTTTGTGGGATTGAGTCAAAGTGAACTACAGTGTGTGTGTGTGTGTGTGTGTGTGTGTGTGTGTGTGTGTGTGTGTGTGTGTGTGCGTGCGTGCGTGTTTGTCGGTGGTAATGAAGGAACAGTCGTCCAATTGTGTAACAATGCTTATATAAGAGTATTTGGACAGTGGAGCTGCTCCATGACACGGGGGTTCTGATACATGGGTGTGTGGCTCCGCGGTCACATATTTCATTTAAGTCAGAGGAATCAATTCATTGTTTGGTTTTTGTTGTCTTGGGATTTGTTGGCAATGACGACGAAACAATAAAATATCTACAGCTTCGTCCTTGCAGATTGTCGTTACCTGTGTTTCTATAAACGAATTTCCACCGACGTGCGCAGAGGTACGGTCCTAAGTGCTGAAAGGATTCATTTTAGAGTGACACATTATTGTCCTTGTTTTTTTTTTTTTTTTTCACTATTCATTTAATAGTGCTCGACGAATGTGATTTGAGGGGAAAAACAACGCCCTGTGCTTGTTATGGCGGTCGCTGATTAACTTTTTTTTTCTTTACCTCCGGCATGTGAGGAATGGAGATTTATCCATTACCGCAAAAGCTGCAGAGAATCCAAGCGGCCTTTGTTCGTGCTCCGGCATCAGGGAGCGCTTGAGTCTAAGGATGATTTGGGTTTTACTATTCACCCTGATGCACCGGGGATGAGCCCTCTGAGTCCCTGTTTCATAATCGTGGTCATAATCACCGCGGCAACCCCTTTCCCGACGCGTGACAAAAACAGGAGATACGGGATGACGTACGGGTGTTTGGGGTCGAGCGGTCCACATGTTGTGTGTCCTCATTACAGCTGCGGTACACCTTGTGCCGCCTCGCTCTCTTCAGGGCTTTCGAGCTAATCTGCAACTGTTGTCTGATTAATCAGAGGGACGGAGCAGAGTCGGCCGCCCGGCGGACAGACAGGCAGTTATCTTCAGTACCGTTCCCCCTGCAGCTTTACCGCCTTGTCTTAGCGTCACTCTCATTTCCTCTTTCTCTGTCTCATCGTTGTCTCTTTCACCAGCTCTCCTCTTCCTCTTCCTCCTCTTCTTCCTCTTTCGTCCGTCTCTGTATCCGTCTCTCAATCTCATGTTTTAATAGCCTGACAAGCAGGGCAATAATCCCCCTATTATTATTCCTGCTGCGGAGGGAGAGGAGGAAAAAAAGCCCAAGGGGGTAGACAGGGAGCGTTTTATATTAAATGAGTGTAATTATTGCAGTAAAGGCAGCGAGCTTCGCAGACGTCGTCTCTGTGTCCTGAGTCGCAGCTGTCCAATATTCCAGAACCTCGGACAAAATCTGTGACGTGGACTAAGGCCACTGTGTAAAGTCTGAGCTGTGGAATCAGGGAAATGAGACCAAGCTCAACGATGAGCATTAAAGAGTCCAGAAGGGCAAAGTGGTATTAAAATTAATATCCATAAGAACATTTCGTTTGATCCTGATATTGCAAATGCACAAATTGACATGTAGCAGTGAACTTTTGTTACAATACAATTTGCATAAAACCATTGATTTAGTTATTAAACTGGATTTTGCAAAACGTGAAATAATGGCATCATCACAATGTGGAAGAATTTTGTTTAGTTTTTTCATTTCACTAGTTAAATCAGTGTTTCCATGATGGCAAACGTGAATTTTGTGCGTAAAATGCTGCAAGAGATGAATCTGAAAAGTTCTTGTTTCATCGAATACACGGCATCTTACATGAGATTTTTTATTGATATAAAAGGTAAGTTTTTCTCAGTTAGCGTAATCCCTCTCAGGAAACACAAAACCATCAAGGATTTCATGGCTCAACATGGACATTTTCACTGTCTGCCATTCATATTGACAATTATGCATATATAGATTGATAACATTAATGTAAAATATAGCTCGGACTCAAATACATTAAAGATTGTTTGCTGGGATGTAAAGTGAATCTTTTTTTGGTGAATTGGCTAAATCCTTGTCATGGACCTTTAAGACTAAAATCAAGGGTTTGATGTGTTAAAAATAAAAGTGATACTGGTGCAAACATAATTACAGCTTATAGTGTTTTTACTGTACATACTGATAAAGTAAAACAATGTAAGACAGGCTCATGGCTGTCTACATAAATGTCTGTGTCGTCTTTTTTTATCTCCATACCTTCTGTCTTGGTCCCTGCAGGCTGCAGATCTTCATACCCGGTGACTGTGTGTCCGAGCGCCGCTCACTATGCCCTCCGCCATGCAACACGTGAAGCCTCCACCGCCATGTGACTACCCCTGCACGTCCTCTGCCACAGCCTCCGCCGGCTTTCCTGCAGGCTGCGCCTCCCCCCTCGACCTTGTCGTAGACATGGAGCCCTGCATTGCCAACCTCCCGCTGTCCCCCGACCCCCTGTCGTCCTTCCCTCGACACAGACCCGGCGCTCCTCACTACCCCGGCCTCCACGGACCTCCTTACCCTCTCATGGCCAGGTGTAACAGCAGCACTCTGCTCTCCAACCTGGGGCTGAGGTACTGCTCCAGCAGGCAGAGCCCCTTAGGGATGGGGCTGAGTCAGGGGATGGCCCCGGGCTCCTTCCACACCGGAGGCAACTGCGGCCGGCCGTACAGGAGTATGGAGAACCTGAACTGGAACGCTGTGGCAGATTCGGGCCTGTGTGCATTCAGTGCTGCCCCCTACAGGAGTGTGGACAGTGAGTTTATTTTACGCTGCACATCCATGAGCCACTGGTATGACGGGCCCCCAGATGGATCTCTGGTGGGGACTCATGGACTACCCAACCAAGAGAGCCTGGCATTCTACCCTCGACATGTGTTACCCAGGAAGGACCTACCGCTCTTCCCCCAGCTGCTTTTTCCAGGTGGCGTTGACGAATGGGATGCAAGGAAAGGCCTGAGGGAGAAACTCCGCTTGCAGAGTGCGAGGTCGGCACTTGAGTCTCTGAAGCCCCTCCCTTTGAGGCCTCAGGTGACCCAAGGATGTGCACCCATCGAGAAGGAGGGTGTGCAGTCAACAGGCGCTGGTCCCAGGCCGCTGTGCCCAATGCGCATCACCAACCCCGAGGAGATCAAGCAGGAGGTCCTGAGGCGCCTGCAGCTCCGGCGTCAGAACAGCAGCCCCAACCTCACTCTCCACAGCTCCCCGTCCGCCCCCAAAGTGGTCAAAACATCCTTCACAACCGAGAACATCGTAGGCAACAGGCTTGGATCCGATCCTGCGTCCGAGTGCCGCAGACCTCCTGCGGGACGCCTACACATCCCAACATTTGAGGAGTTTAAGCGGATGAGGCAGAAGGAGGGGGAGCAGGGCAAAGAGTCCACAGCGGGTTCTGTGGTATCTGGAAAGACTGAGGAAGCAGCATCAGACAGTGAGATACCTGCCTCTGATCGGACTGTCCATGAGTCAGGTTCTCGTATAGAGGAGAGAAGAGACCACGAGGAGAAACTTCCTTCTAACACTGTGAACGGACACAGCACCGCGGATCCTACCTCCGTTACCAGCACTTATTCCCCCATCCGCACTGGCCCGTCTCCACGTTCGCCCCTACAGCCGCTGGCAAGCTCAGCCCAGGAGAAAGCGACCGCCGCAGGGGCGAATGACGGTAGCATTAGCAGGCGCAGGAGGAGCAGCCTGGAACCAGCCGGGTCAGTTCCCTTCCCGCACGGCAGAGAGAACTGGGAACGGCCCTCCAGCTGCTGCCCGGCGCTCCTCCTGGAGGGGACGGACCTGTCAAGCTACGGGGCTAAGATTTACAAGATGAAGGATGGCCTCATCGGCTCCGCACTGGACCTCATCAAGAAGAGGTACGTCTGGGCTGCGGTCAGGAGGAGTGGGCGGAGTGGGGCGTATGTCTTTATCAATGCCTAGATCAATTGGAGTTTGTTTGACCCAGTCCCTGCCAGATAGAAATGATCTTTGAGTCATTTCTAATTCCTCTTTCTGTTAATGCTACACTGTTCTTGCAATGAGACCTAAGTATTCCAATAAACATATTATTTCTAATATCCAATTGATCTTTCGGTGCTAGAGTTAGATCTCGTACTAAGCATCGCCTGAGCCCTGTAGCAGCAGAGGTGTGTGTGTCTTTATCAGAGAAGCGTATGCTTCCACATGTACCCTTCCACATGTGTGCTTTGCGGTGCCAGAGCATTGTGTCTGTGTGTCTGTGTGTGGGTCCATCTGTTTAAGCCCGCCTGTGCTGTTGTGTTATCGATTTATCTCAGTTATTGTGATAACAGCTGTCGGAGCTAACAGGGTTGGCTCCGCAGACGAGACTGTGGGCAGGAGGCTGGCACGAAGCATGACAGGCTGAGAGACCATAGCACCGTCCCCACGGACTCGCCGTTTCCCGGCCTCTCCTCTCTCTCTCTGTCTGTCTGTGTCAGCTGTTGGCTGAATAAATACAGGCATCGCTCCGCTGTGGCTCAGTCTGATCAAGAGGAGGGTATATGTGTTGTACAGCACCGTGATGTACTATGCAATGTAAATGTTAGACCCTGAACTCAGCGGAGCTAGTTGATCGGGCCTGTTGGAGAACCCAACCCCCTGCAGGCTGCAGGCTAATGGGAGATAGATGCAAACTTGTAAGGGCTCTCCACTGACTCCTTTGTTTGTACTGGTTGAAAGGATGATGGATAGTCTTGAGCTCTGCTGCATGACGGCAGCAGAAAAAAAAACTGCTGTGCGTGACTTTCTGTGTGCACACCTAATGTGTGAGTGAGCCGCTGCAGCCCGAGGGTTGATTTTACAATTAGTCTATACAATTAATCAAATAGTGGGTGAAAATGCCCGAAGTGATGTCTTCAAATGATGTGTAACCTGATCAACACTCAGACTAAGAGCCGACTGGAATGCTAACGGCCCTGTGAGATACATGTCTGCATGCTAACCTGCTCACAATGAAGATGCTAACATGCTGATGCAATGTAGGTGTAGGTTTACCACGATACCCAAATGTTAGTTTAGCTTGTTAGCATGAAACGCAAAGTACTGGACTAATTGAAACTTTGACCTAATGATAAAAAGTAAGAAAAACATAAAAGTTAGTACAGTTCATCCTCAGGGGATCATGAATTCATGCAGCAAATTTCCTGACAAATTGTAAGATAGTTGTGAAATGTAGTGAATATTTACACTAAAAATCACTTGCAAATATGAACTTCATGGTGGCACTAGAGTCACTAACATCAATAAGATTCATCCTCTGGAAACCACGAATCTCTCTTCAACATTTCATGGCAATGCATCCAACAGTTGATGATCAACAATCGTGTGTTGGCTAAGAACTAAACCGTTTTCACGTTTTCAATGATGTCAATTAACAAAGAAAAGCAGCAACAATTCAAACAAGAGTGTGTTCTGAATTTCAATCATCAATTTAATGATTAATTGATTCTCAAAATTGTTGATTAATCAATTCAGCTCTACTGTCGTCCTCTCGTAGAGCCCATGCACCAACAGCAGCTCCAGCAGCTCAAATTGAACATTGTTTATCCCCAGTGAATTAATATTTTATGATGGAAAAAAAGTCCCACGATGCAACACACACTAGTGTTCACCCTTCAGGTCCTGTGAATGTTTTAATACTTGAAGATGTATTAATTTAACATGACAATATTCTGTGTGATCTCTCTGCAGCCTTAGGTGTTTAACTTCTACCAATAAGTCTCTTTGTTTAACTGTATCTTGCAGCCGGACTTGCACACGGAGCGTAAAACAGCTTGGTGCTGCGTTATTACTGTAATATTCATATTATTACGCCTGCAAGGCTTTTTTTTTATAGCAGAACCTCTGAGTTAATTGTATACCGCAGTAAAGGTTCACCAGTTATATGTAGCCTTTAACGGAGGCGCATGTCCACTTGTATTTAGCATTTTCAAATGTCCCTACTAGACGCCAACACTCAAAAAGAAATATATCGAATCCATTGATGTGTTATACACACCAGAGAAAAATGACAAACAGGCTAATTTAAATGTCACATTGCACCGTTTTAAGCGGTGATCTATCACATGCAGTGGTTTCCCGATATATTAAGCTGTGGGTTATTACTTCCCATGCATCATCCGACGTTTGACAGCCAACACTGTGAAGGAAAGGCCATTAATGACAGTTGGTCCAAGTGAAAACAGAACGGCTGCTTCAGGCGCTGACTCCTTAAACTCTATTAATTGTATCTGCCTTCTCTCATCACTGGCTGCCGGTTCAATTTCGTACATTCGAAACACCTTTGATCCGCCGTGTCGGCTGTTGATTACCTCAGTTTGTGCAAAAGTAATACAGGTTGACAGCGGTTTGCTGTATAGTTCAGTGTTAATTATGTGTGTGCGTGTGCTGAAGGGGCTTTGGAGCACCAGAGAGAGATGCTGGGAAATGATTTCAATGACGTGTCCAGACAACGCTCGGGTGTTTTAACTGATCGAGTTACGTAAGAGCCATTTGAATAATGAGACCTCGTGATAACGCCGTCACGGGGACGACATGTGAGGATACAGCAGATATTTTCATAGCAGAGGTTAAAATGTATTAGTGGACTGACTAATTAATTAGAGAAGCAATTTAACAGGCAAATATGCGAACACTTGATGAATTTTATATCTTTGGATTTCAGACCGTGGTTTGGACGTCACTTGCAGTTTGAAAACAGTACTTGGGTTCTCGGACCCGTTTATGGACACTTGTCACTTATTCCTACTGTTCCGTTGATGTAACAATTGTATCATTTGATCCAAAAAGTCATTAACAGAATGGTTAATAATGTAAATAGTAAATAGCAGGGGCTCCTGGTAGCTCAACTAGTCCTCTGCAGCCTTTCGCTATGCATCTTCCCCCCTCTGTCCCCCTTTCCCGCTTAATTCTGCCTCATCAACAAAATGCTTAAATGCCCAAAAAGTAAAAATAAAACAAACGTCAAACAATTTATATGTTTGAAAATGCGATCATCCATGTAAACAGCAGTTAACTGGCGATAACAAGGTAGTGTACTATGGACATGCGGAAGAAGGCAAATCAGAATGAAGAGAAAAGAGGAGATTACATTATATTCAAGCACAGGAGCTATTAACACTTAATATGAAATATGCATTATAGCTGCTGGTGTAGCTTTGCCTGAAGCTAACTAATCCCCTTCTATTGTTAAATTCACCACTTTGGAAACAAACACTTTTCTATTTCAGGAATTCACATCTTTTTTTAATTCTTACAGTGGGCCAGACTCTGTGGTTTGTTTTGACCCCTGGGTCTGTGATGCCTTTTAATTTGAATAAAAGAATAATAATCATTTCAAAAACTGCTGTTACAGAGCTTCTTTTTTTTTTTTTTTTTTGCAGCGGTAGCAGTGATATAATATTTTATTATATCACTGACTCGCGCCTGTTGGACCGTGAAGCCCACCAGTGTTCGGAAAAAGAAAAGACAAAATCAATACTGTATATAGTCGGTGGTCCCTGCCGTTAATAGCGTGCGCGTTATTGTGGAGCTTGACTAATCAATACGGCTACATGTAATGTAGACGGGGTCACTCACAGTGAGACGTCCAACGGGTATTTTTAAGCCTCTTTTAGCTAATTTTTTTGGGTTTCATTGCACATTTATCGTTTTTTCTTCTTCAGAAATGGCAGTACACAGAAGTTTTTCAGGGGGGAAAAAAAGAGCTCTGATAAATCCCCTGTACACCACCTGGCCAGCATCAAATGCCAGACAGAAGAAGTTAGTGTCGCAAAGTGGAACGTCTATAGCTCATTGTGTCCAAAGTGTGGGTGTTTTTTGTAACTTGTGGTTTTCAACTGCCCCCAAGTGGCCAGAAAAACTTGAGCTTAAACTTATTTGCGGTCGCTGTCTTAACGCCTAGGCCAACAGGACACGTCGTTTGCTTAGACGCCTCGTCTCAGATGTGTACGTCTCTCGCAGAAGGCGTGTATACTGTACGTCTCTCACAGAAGGCGTGTATACTGTACGTCTCTCACAGAAGGCGTGTATACTGTACGTCTCCACAGGCGCACCTGTGTGTGTGTGTGTGTGTGTGTGTGTGTGAGTGCGTGTGCGTGTGCGTCTCAGATCACATGTTGGCTGTGTGCTGCAAGAATGCATCCAGACAAAGGAGGGAAGACAGAAATATGATGATGTGTGTGTTTGTGTGTTTGTGATTGTGATTGTGAGCAGGCAGTGTGTCCCTGTGTTCCAGGTGTTCCAGGTGTTTCAGGTGTCAGTCAGTGTCCACCAGTGTGTCTAATTATTTCTGACGCCCTGATGTGCATTTGAGGCTGAGATGGAGGGAAGACAAGAGGTATTAGAGGCGTAGAGGGATGATGGAAGAGGAGGGTGGAGGAAGACACGGCAGGAAGCGGAGAGAGGCGTCTGAGCTGGAGGAGGAAGAATTGGGTGGGATGAATGGCGGCGAGAAAGTGAGCTCTGCCAGAATTATAATGTCAACCCTCCTCTCCCTCCTCTGACTTTGTCCCTTTCTTCTTTTACTCCCCGTCTCCCACACCCTGCCTCTCCTCCTCCCTTTCCCCCTGTCCTCCCTCTCCTTCCTCTCATCCTTTCGCTCCTTCCCTTCCCATCTCCCCCTCGTCTTTCCCTTTCCCTCTCCTCCCTCCGCCTCGTCTCTCTCCCTCTCCCCCCCTGTACCTCCTCTCTCCTCCTCTCGCCACCAGCTGCAGTGCAGAGATTTCCGCCGAGACTCCCGTCAGGCTGTCAGGTGACCGGCACGGAGGCTGTGACATCACCGCCCCCTCGACCGACTGTCAGCCCTCCGCCGTTGCCATGGCAACGTCGGCAACGTCGGCCTGCAGAGCCGAGGCTGCCGACGAGACGCCTGCAGGAGGTGGAGGAGGAGGAGGAGGAAGAGAGGAAGCAGAAGAATGCGTAAGGATTTTTTTCTTTTTTTCCACGTATTTAATGTGTCGCCCGCGCCCATCTTCGCTCGCCGCTTGTCACCGTCGCTTCGTAAACGTGCAGAAAAACACGTCGATCTATTGGTATTCAAGGATGACAGGGACAAGCAAGGGGACTGCGCCACAGACACACACACACACACACACATGCACATCACTCACACACACTGATGCAGAGGTATTTGGTTGAGGCGAGAACGAGTGTGCGGCGCTCTGTGTTCCAGCAGCAGCTCGACGTCTGAAGGCGCAGCGACGAGAGGATTACGCCCCCCTCCAGCGGCTCCTCTCTGCTGGACGGCTGCAGCTTGACACCAAGCCTCGGCTGCAGCTGGCGCGGCGCTCCTCTCTCCTGTGCATCTGCAGAAAAAGAGAAGAGCCGGACTGCCATGGAGTCGCGTCTCGCATGCACGCACGCCACCAGGCTGTCGGTAGTTTAGAGACCAGCTGTGGAGGTGCGTTTGGATTCTTGCCTTCTCTTAATTCCTGGCTATTGAATCCCCAGCGGATCCCTTCATGCTGCGTTTTGCTAAAGTAAGGGGCCGAGCATGAATTATTCTCCTTAGTCTTTACGCGATCGCTGCGAGCTGTAAACCGTCTCCTGGCGGAGAACGACGAAAAAAAAGCTCCAAATGTCGCCTCTCAGTCGGGGCGTAGCTGCCGGTTGTCAGAGAGGTGTCAACACGGAGAGAGGGGATCATTGCGAAAAGCCGATATGTCCATCAAATGCAGTGGGATCTGGGTGATGACCCTTGAACTTTCAACCTCAGCTCGACTCCCGGGGGGGCTTGATGGACCCCAAATGGATTTTAAAAGCCACGTGGGGAGCGTTGGTCCGTGGAGAATGCTGCTGTGTGTCGGGGAATTCCTCGCTTCACCTCAAAAAAGAAAACAAAACACAAAGCCGTGACATTGTGTGAATTGTGACCCGGGGGACCTTCCTCTTCGTCAAGGCCGTGCGGGGGGGTTTAAGTTATAAGATTGATAAGAGCAGATTTTTGGATGTGCAGCCTTGAGAGTCTATTACGAGACTTGGTAGAAGCTCAGCGCTGCATCTCAGCATGAAATTTGGATTCTCATCCGTTCTACGCGTTGGGATCAGGACTTGTTATGTAACGATGTCATGACGGCATGAAAACATCTCACACACACACACGCACAGATATACAATCTGTGGCTCCTGTCTCATCATGGCTCTCGTCTTATCCCCTCAGAGACTAGTGTCATGGCCCTTCTTTCATCAACTGTTGCCATAGAAACGTGACAGTTAGATTGACACGCGTGTCCTTCCGCCCCCGGCAGCACACCGGCCTGGGCTGCAGGCGCTCCAGCTCGGACGTGGCCTATGAGCTGGCGGAGACGGTGAGGGCACAGCGCGAGTGCCGTCTGCGGCCCCACTACAGCGACCCCATGCCGGCCGACGCCTCCAAGCGCAAACAGCTGGAGATGAAGATCGCTGCCGCCGCCCGCCTCCACAGCCACCGCCGGGACCGAGACCGAGACCGGGACAGCGGTGAGTTACACGGCAACATGCGTGTGGCAACTGTGTTTGACATGTTTTCTGTATGTAGTCCTCTCTGCATTTTTAATTACAGTTAAAGAGGCTGCAACGTAATAATATAATCTGACCCTGTTATCTAGGAATTAGTCCGAGTCATATTTTTGCAGGATTGCGCTTATGCTTGTACGTTTGTGTCAAGTAGACGACACCCAAAAAGAATGTGGAAACCATTTATAAGACTCCGCTTACCCAAAGTGTTGTATGCGACAGATCTGATGAACATTGATTTTCAGAATGAGTAATTCAAAAAAAAAAAAGACTGTGGTTAGTGGTGGTCAGTTATAAATTAGGAATTTCGTAGAGGTTCCTATCACCTCATTCCTTTTTTCACTTTCAGAAAAAAACATTTAAGCCACTGAGAGACAGTTGGTGCCCAACTGAAGTAAAATGAGGCACCTTGTTAACAGTGTTTTGGACGTGATCTCAGAAAAATGATACAACACTGAGCATGAATAATACATTTTACGTGACATCCTGACACCTATCTCACCTGCCTTGTCCCTCTGGATATATTCAAGACAGTCTGACTTTAGAAAAGTGAACTTTATGCCGGACCCTGAACTTTAAGAGAGCTTCCATGGATTTTATCAATAATTCCCTTCCACCCTTCATCAGTACAGACGACAAAAATCAGTTTTAAAGAGTAAACCATAGATTTCCGTTTCCTTCAAATCGTGGGAAAAGACAGATGAGTCTAAAGATCAAAATCAAAGCAGCAGACAGCGCGCACACACACACACACACGCACACACACACACGCACACACACACACACACGCACGCACACACACACACACACACACACACACACACACACACACACACAGGCAGCTCCCCTGCTAATTCGGTACTCTCCCCTGTCAACAGAAGCTCTTTGACGCTTGGCCACCGGCCACAGGATGTCAGTCAATATAGCTTAATGCTAATGGTGACCTCGTTGCCCTTTCCAGCGGATAAGAGGAATTATGGATTATCCTTTGTTTTTTAAATCTCAGAACTGAGCGAGGCTAAATCAGAACCTAGCGTGCGGCTGGACTGTGTGCGGTCGGTGTGCAAAGTTGAGGATGCGGTTGTAACATTTGCTAGATCTCTTCTTTGGTCACTTATAGGGACACGTACATAGACTTGCATCAACTTCCTGGACCATAAGCACTACTTGCTTGACCCTAACTCTTACCCTAAACCTTAGTGGTATATGTTATAGGGATTTTCCTTTTTGTCCCCCATAAGAAGAATATGTAAAAAGATGTATGGCCTCACATCATGAGTGACACCAAACACACACAGGCTAGTAGTGACATGATCTGTATTGACAGAGGTTGAGTCCTCAACTGGAGGGTTAATGACGATTGACTAGTCACGATTTAATGGCCGTTTATCTGGGAGGGGCGAATAGCAAAGACTGAGTCTAAATCCACAAGTGCTAATGTGATCTGCGGCTCCCCAGCTCCTGCAGCACTCCGCGGCCGCTCAGAGCCCCCCGGTGAGGAGCGCCAGGCGGGTCTGGGTGTGACTCGGTCCGGGCAGCACCGCTGGAGCACCATCAGCAGCCTGAGCGCCGACAGCGGCGTGGTGGGTCTCAGCGACGAGAGGGAGGAGGAGGACAGCGAGCCTCGCCGCTGCCGCCGCAACAGGGGGGCCGAGGTGGAGCGGGTGGACAGCGGCATTGGCCCGGGGCTGTCGCGCACCTGGAAGAGGCCATCCGCCTCCCTCCGAGCCTGGGAGGCCCAGAGGCCCTGTCCGGACTGCGGCCTGAGGGACGGGGCGTCCAAAGAGCGGGGCGAGCGCATGTGCGAGCGCTGCTCCAAGCTGCGCACGGAGCGCAAGGAAGCCATCCTGGAGTTCCTGAACACAGAGTCCAGCTACGGCGAGGACCTGCGGATCATCAGGGAGGAGTTCTACTGCCCCATGCAGAGCGCGGGGCTGCTGACGGCCGAGCAGCTCGCCGTGGTGTTCAGCAACGTGCAGGAGCTGATCGACGTCAACGACCGCTTCACTGAACACCTGCAGGACAGCATCGACCACGCCTTCGACCAGGTGACCACCCTCTCACACACGCAGGAGGTGGTTCTTGAAGCTCCGAGGACCTACTCCTATTACATAGTTCACCTTCAGGGTCACGTTACTGAAGCCATTAGAATGGCATGCTTTCTCTCGAGCGCAAAGATGTTCACATGAACAAAACATCTTGGTCCGTTCTTGACTCCCAGGAGAAAAGAGATGGCTTTTAATATTAGATTTCAATATCTCCACAGGGCCTGACTTGAGAGCTTCTACACCAAGTTCAGTGAGAAAAGGCCAGAAGATTTTTTTTTTTTTTATGGGACCAGTTGAATAACCAGTGTACAGTAGTGAGGTCGGGTATGTAGGGTAGAGCAAATTGGTTTGTGAGTCAGAGGGAGAGTCGAACCTCCCTTCAATCTAGTAAGAACTCTTAACTCTAGTTTCTGTCATGGAACGGTCAGAGAAAAGTGCATCGCAGTGGTCAGTTATGGATGTTATGGAAGCATTGATTTAGTATCTGTACTAGAAAAACTGGAAATGATCCTTACTCATCTACAAACGATTTTCTTTCTCAATTTGTTGCCAAAGGTTAAAGTTTCAACCATGTCAAGACCCCAGACAAGTTTATTGTTGACCTTGGAATCAGATCAACAGGAACAGCCACTCAATGGACCTTGTGTCTGGAATAATTTGGTCAAATACAGTTTCCAAGGTCGACGATGAGCTTTTTCGGTCTCATTAATTTCATAGCGAATCTGCGGAAGTGCTTGAGAATAACTGTTACAATTTCAGGGACAACTGGGCGACTCAATTTGATAGTGATCGCTTCACTCAACAACTGGAGGCTTCCAGAATAGCTACTAAATGGATTGTTTTGTCACACCAGTCACTTTAAAACAGGATTTGGCCATTTTCCACCTGGTTCCAAAAAAATACTGACACTATATGTATCTTCTGGAGAAACAAAAGTCTGCTGCGTTCACACGCAACTCGTCTCACAGAAACTCACAGTCTGTCCAGGCCAATGCACCCGTTGCAATATGTCGGTCAAACCTTTTTGCTTCGTCATGCCTCACGGGCGAGCTGAAAGCTACTGTATGTGCAACGGCTGCGATCGCACCGTGAATATGAATGAATAATGGACCGCAATAACTTACCGAGACAAAAACATGTGGAACGTGGACTTGACCGTTTCCTCTGGTGTGGTTTTGACCTCAGGGAGATGAGGATCTGCTGACGGTGCACATAGGGGAGATCTTCCTGGAGTTCGTCAACATGCTGCCCGCCTTCCAGACCTACTGCCTGCAGCAGTCCACCGCGGTCAACATGCTCAACACGCTGGAGAAAGAGAAGGAACTGCTCAGGTATGAACTACAGCGCCAGGATTTCGTCTTCCCTCCCCGTCGGCCCGTGCGACGGATTGAAAAGTTTCTCTGGGAGCTTTCTCGAGTTCCTGCCGCGGCTGTTCTGTGTAATTCTTAATGGAAAAGACAGGGGGGTTATCACTAATTCAGCAGACGTTCTATTTTAAGAGTAGCGCTGCGATGATTCATATTTTTAGACGGACCCACGGCTCACCCGTGAGTCGGGCTGTCCTGAGATTCCCATTAATCAACGTATTAAGATACCTCCAAGGACACGCTCAGACTGGAAGAAGTCTCCGTCTTCATCATCGTCTTTCTGCTTCTCTTTTTTCAGAATCTTCCTGGATGTCTCCCAGAACGACAACACAGCGCTGCGCCGGATGAACCTGCGCTCCTTCCTCATGGCGCCCCTGCAGCGCGTGACCAAATACCCGCTCTTGTTGAGCCGCATCATCAAGGTCACCACCGAATGCCACCCCGACTACGCGCGCCTCCGCGAGGCCAAGAGTCGGGTGGAGTCCCACCTGGAGCACATCAACATGAAGACCAAGCAGGAGGGCAACGGCGTCACCTGGTCCCTGCGCTCGTTCCGCCGCGACAGCCGCAAGAACCGCGAGGTGATCAACATCGAGATGCGCGAGGTCTCCATGAAGACGGTGGGCTGGGCCCGGGAGAACACCCGCTTCGTCATGGAGGGGCCGCTCCAGCTGTCGCAGCCGGCCGACGGCCAGTGGCTGAAGAAGGGCAGCAAGGCCCTCAAGTTCCAGAATGTCCAGAGCCTGCTGATGGTGAGGACGCAGCGGGCGGGGGACGCCCCCGGACCGGGCGGCGAGCCGGCGCCGCAGGTGGAAGGCGGCGGAGAGAGCATTCGAGACGGAGTGCTGGTTCTGATCAAGGACAAGAGCAGCGGGAAGTTCGCGGTGCTGCGAGAGCCGATCCGCCTCGGGAACTGCGTGGTGTCGACGGACCCGGACTGCGAGGACACGTTCGAGGTGCTCGACATCCGGCGGGAGTCCTTTGTCTTCCGCGCCTCGGACAAATCGCGCACGCAGCAGTGGTTCCATCAGATCAAGAGGTACACGCGAGACTTGGGCACGTGGAGGAAGAGGCGCAACGCTTTGCCCAACATCATGATCAACACAAACCAGACGCGCTCCTGAGAACCGACACCCGGACTTTGTCACTCTGTAAATAACCTTGAACTGCAAAATCAGCGGACAACAGGAAAACGACAGCACTGTTCTGACAATGTGAGATTTCAGTCAAAAACAACCTTTCTCAAAGTCTCATGAGGCTGAGGAGAAGGAGGATATAGCACTTTCCCCCCCCCTTACAAAGCTACACGTGCACCATATGCTGTCATGGAAATAGCGTACGAGGTTTTTTATTTTAAAGCCGTTGACGTGAAAAATATCCGATTCTTGGGACAACCAAAAAAAAAAAACTTGGGCTGTGCTCGTCAGCCTTGATTGTAAAGACTGTTCGCCCGCGTTTTCAGTAAATGAGGTGTGTCTGTCGAACGAACGCCATGACTGCACATGACTGACTGCAAAACAAGACAAAATTGTAATGTCTTTTCTTTTCTTTTAAATACAAGACAGTAACGGGGGGGAAATAACAACGTTTTAGTTTTTTTGTGTTGGTATGTAGTGGTCAAGAGGAGCCTTGTTGAGTGGTTTCTGTCCATTGTCCTGACCTCTCCTCGTCCGCGCGCCGCCGCCACCTACTGTACGTCGGCGGTGGAGCAACTTTCACTGCCAGAGACGCAGTTGAGCAGAGCCTCTCCCTGAGAAACACGCTGAGCGAAACCCCCCGTGTCACTGTGTTCTCAAAACGAGAGAAGCTCACACGAACAGCAATAATATCTGCCAGTTTTTCGGGGGGAAAAAAAAGAAGTAGCTGCTGTAAATGTGTTCGGTTTCCTCTTTTTTGGCGTTCAGGTGCATCGGTGCGAGGCTTCACGCGGGGGGCGGAATTCAAGTGACGCCTCGGATCTGTTTTTTTCCTGTTGGTCGACGACGTGGCGAAAGCAGCTCGAGAGGAGTCTAGTCAAATCTCTTTTCGTGTTAATGTCGCCGGTGGGATCTACAGCGTTGTGTAATTAGGAGAACCAGTTGACGGGAATCTCTGGAGGCGATCTCCCTCTATTCTGAAATGGGGGGAAAAAAATGAAACATCCTCCAGGTCATTATTCAAAATTTAAGGCGACAGACAAAGTTCACAACGTAACAGAATGAAATTCTAAATTGTGGAACACAATATCACGTACCTCTCTCGCCCATGGAGCGCATGAGCAGGAAGGGGACGAGAGAAAGCGCGAAACGCCCTTTTATGGGCGGGGTCCCCCGAAAAAAGGTAACAGACACTCAGTCACAAACGTTCCACATATTAACAATGTCAGGCAATGATTATATGCACATTGTGTAATTACAAATTATACAATATTGGATACATATAATACTGCTGCATAATTAAAATTGTTAAATTAACATCAGGCCAAATAGTGAGTGATGAGTTTTTCCAACAAAACTGAGGGTTTTTGGAACAGATACCCTCCAACGTGTTCCTCTGGTCTCCAGAATATCCCCAAAAATTGTGTTATATGGCCATTTCAAATACCTAAAAGACAACGGACAGTCGTTTGAATTTTTGGGGTTTTATCCGACCAACAATCCTCAATTAGTAAGCTCGACAATTAATTGATTGTGTCAATCAGCTACCTACCGATTTGTCATTTGTCGAACCCCTTGTTTCTCGACGACCTGTCCCTCAAAAACGGTCCCGACCGTCTTGTCGCGGTTTGTTGTCACGTGACCGAGCAATGAGCTGTTGTGCCTTGGTACTACTGTAGATCGCTGTTAACACCGAAGTTGACGGAAATGTGTGCAGCCTCCGGAGATACGGACTACACTCTGCCCCTCTGCTGGCAACGTGACGGAGATTTAATCATAAAAGGCAATATAACGGTATTCCTCTGGACGGGTCCTTGGCTGCTGATAATGTTTCTACTTCTCCTGGTTGCGTTTATTTATGAATTTCTTTGATGCACTTTATTATTATTATTATTCCGTGATAGAGCACTCTCTGGTAGAACTGCTGGTGAAATAAATCTCGCAGTCCTTGTTAATTCACAAGTCTTCATGTTAGAAGGAACCTTGAGTTCTGTTTGACACAGTCATCGAACCAAAACCTCTATTTAAGACCGATGCTGTTATTTTTGTTCTTTTTTTTATAAAGTAGCACTAGAACAGGTAGCGAATCACTGTAACGGAGGGCAGGGCTGCTCAACGCCGCACCAACACTCCTGTGCTGTTGGAGGACGCTGTTTCAGATTTGAAAATGTACAAAAAAAGAGACTGAATTCCGTGTCGTTACTTTCCTTTTTCCTCATTTGCATTTGAAAGGCCTGATGTATTATTTCCCCCGATGAATTCTATTAAAAAGGTTTTAAACACAAACTGTCGTCTGTGTTCTTCCGTGCAAAAAAATGCTTGAAATCAGACGGAGATGGAGATCGTAGAAATATATTTACAGTAATTGTAAGCATCTTCTGGACAACGGATTCAAAGATGGGAATACGCACAGAACAAGTGGAATACACTTATTACTCCAAGAAACAAAAACGCATGATGCAAGAATGTGAACGAGAAAAAAACCCTAAAAAACATCTACTACAGTGTAGAGGCAAACAGGAGCGTCGATGCTGACAGTATAAACAAACTTTCCAGACATTTCTGTAAGTGAAAAAAACAAATAGTTAACATATTACAACAGTTACATAACATGATTTCCATAGAAAGCTTCATCACCCAACAACCAAAACATTATTCTGGCTCAACAGACATTTACCTTTGACCCTGTTCTCTAACCGTTCTTTGCTGTTGAAAACAAAAAGGAGATTCGAACTAATCGCAGAGGAGCTTTACATCATGTTATGTGCATCTTTGTCTTTCTCTGAGCCTCATTTACAAAAAATCCTGTGTTTTCAAGTTTGGTGCGATTATTGATCAATATCCAAACTGAGAAATGATACATATATGGTTAGAATGCTGTAAAATGTATTCATTGATTTTTTAGTCTTTTTGGATTTTAGATTTAATCATCTCTGTATGCACTTATTTTTTGACATAATTCTTTGAGTCCTACTAAAAACCATCAGGCCTCGACTCCTCTGGTTAACAACAAACACATTTCATGATTTCTTTTTAAGTTTGTTTTTTTCTGCAAATAAACACAAACAACCACAAACATTAGCTCCGCGCAACAGGAGCACTCTGGGAGGAACTCTTGCTTGTCCTCTTCAATGATTGAAACATCAATTTACTATAATTCAATAAAATAAAAAAGGAAGAAGTTGACCATGGCAAATTAGATGAAACGGGGGGGGCAATAACATACTGTATGTGTCACATGAAGCTGAGAGCACAGATTTTCAAAAAACAAACTTTTGATCGTAAGCCTCTGAACGAGCGATTCAAACTGAAACTCAGTGACAACCTCTGCCACCCTTCTGACAGACTGCCATCCACCTACAGCACTTCTCATGCATGCATTCACACTAACACACACACTCTCTCACACACAAACACACACACACACACAGTCTGTCCCAGGCTGCATGGGGCCTCAGGCAGATCGCCTGGTCTCGCCTTCAGGGTGGGGTCTGCCTCCCACAGCCGATCGCCCCTCCTCCGAGCTCTACTTGTCGCCGGCAGACTCCGCCTCCTTGGCCAGGCCGCGGATGGACAGGTCGTACACCACCTCCTCGATCTTCTTCACGTCGTACTTCAGGCCGTCGTAGCGCTTCCTCAGCGGGTCGTTCTTCAGGTTGAGCAGGCGGAAGCCCGAGTCCAGCTCGTTGATGAAGTTGGAGATGCGCAGCGGCCGGGTGTAGTCGCCCGCCGTGACGCTGTTCACCGCCAGTCGTGACTGGAGCACAAAGGAAACACAAAGTTACTCGGGTTCTATAGTTCTTTTGAAGAAATACGTTTTTTATTTACATACTGCAGAAGAGTATTAGGGTCAGTCGGGCATAAGACTCACCAGTTCACTAGCCATGATCAGCACACCTGCCAGGTAGTCCTCCACATCCAGGTGAAAGCCCTTCTCTCGCACCACCTCAACTAAAAGGGTGAAGAGGGGCAGAGTGAGTAAGAGTGAGGCCACATTCCCTCAGTGACAGTCACACACTGGAACACACAAACGGGTACCTACTGCCGAGTATCTGAGCCGCCGCCTCCCGGGTCACGAGAGTCTCACTCTCCAGGTAGACGACGAAGGTTACCAAGAAGGCCAAGCGCTGCAGGACAAACCGCCAGTGTTCCTGGAACCTTGAAGTGGGATCAACGAGATCAGAGGGAGGGTGGGGAGATGAAACACTTTACTTTATGCTTTCTTTTCCGTAGATTTTACAGACCATTATTTGACATCCGAGTACAAATAGCTACTATTTTGATGTGCGTGTGCTGATTGATATTGAAATATTGATACTTCCAATTCACGTGGCGACATTTATCACTGACCCTGGGAAAATGATTCACTGGACCAGAGAGATTGAAACGGATCATAAGTGTTCTAAACTCTTTGGATTCACGCCTGTTTAGACCTTAGTCTGGAAACACACGTTTTTTTTCCATACTTATCCAGACTGCAAACTATTAAAATTAAATTCCATACTTTTCCGTACTGCGTAGGAACATACAGCATTAAAACTGTTCATTTATCAAGAAAATGTCATCAAAGAAGTTCTCAAATTTTTTGTACACTCCTGAACAAAATCAAAAATACTCCAGAGTATATCACCTCTCACAGAAACTCATTTCTGATTAAGAAAGATACGTGTTCAGCTTCTAGTTGTACGTGTATGACTTAAGATACGACTTCTGGTGATACAATGATGACAACCACAGCATAAAAGTTAAATGACTATAAATCTAGATCGAGGTTTGATCCATGCTCAACGTGAAAAAGTTAAAACCGTCATTAAAACTGAATTAGGCAACAGACAAATTGCTCAAACAGATGTGACAGTTTGTGGAAAAGATGAGAAGCTCATAAAGGATTAGCTGAGGTATTAAAACGATGACACAGAGTTAATTTTGCTTTGTAAAGCTGAGCGCACACAAAAGCGTTTTCCCTGAAAAGTGTCTCACACCTGTAATACTGCTCCGCGGGAAACTTTGTCTTGAGATCTGCAATGTGCGTCTTGACTGTGCAGAACAACTCACGTGCTCGGGCACATTTACTTGGAACTGAGGAGAAACAGATGAAGAAGAAGAAAAGACTCGCTTTTAGAGCTGCACCATCAAATTTGAGGACGTAAACACGGTTAATTTTGAGTAAAAACTGTCCACACTGTACACACAACTCACTTTCTTTGAATCCAGATGGTTGGTGGACACTTTGGAGAACTGTAAGAATCTCTCTGGCGGCCTGCTCCAACAGCTGAACCACCTTACGGATGTCCTGCAGGGATAAAAGATGTTTAAAGTATGTGGTGGGAATTTCGTTTGTTTTATTGATTTTTTTTTTTCTAGAAATGAAAAGACATTTTTCCAACTCACCAAACATGTAAATGTTAAACAAAACTATGTACAAAACAATACACCAGATGTAATGCATCACTGACATCTTCTCACAAAGTCAAATCATTGCAATACTTTTTAGAGCTTCAACAGTTAATCGATTAGTAATCGACTACTTAGTTAATTGCCAACTATTTTAATAACCGATTAATCTGTTCAAGTAGTTTTGATGGAGGGGAAAAGTCAAAATTCTCTGATTTCAGCTTCTTCAATGTGAATATTTTCTTATTTCTTTGCTCCTCTGTGACACTAAACTAAACATCATCTTGGGGGTTTTGGGAAACACAAAAGACATTTTTCACTATTTTATGGACCAAATAAACTAATCGAGAAAATAATTTACAGATTAATCGATAATTAAAAATAATCGTTAATTGCAGCCCTAATAGTTTTAATATGATCTCACATTGCTGACTCTGAATGGATCTGTGGTGATTGACAGATGTGCCGAATCAATGCACGCACATGTTTACTGGGATAAATTAAGATATTAAAACGATATCTTGTCACGTTAGCAAGAAAACAAAAAATACACACATTTTTAAATGAGGTTTGGTTTCAACCAGCTGGATCTAACAGGTTGCGTGCGGAAGAAAACAACCACCTTTCATGTTTTTTATATTATAATTAAAGTGACGAATCTATTATGCATTTTTTTCTTCAAACATGGATACAATGACGTTAGACAACTACATGTCGGATAAATCTGCGTGATAAAGAACTTCTGTCGTTTTGTTTTTTTTAGAGTGAAACGTGTTGTTGGGTAGATTTCCGCTCCCGGTTAGCAGCGGCTAGCTAAACGCTAACTGAAGCTAACGCGGGACAAGTCCGTTCATTCATTACCTCTCTGACGTCCTGGTCCGCGCCCAGGAAGCCCTGGATGTGGCTGAACATCTCCGTGACGGACATGTCTGACGGTGAAGACGGTGATGAAGAAGGTCACTGTGGAGGAGGAGGTGATGATGACGAAGAACTGTCCGCTGCTAATTCACGAAACACATCAACGTGCACGAGAAGCCGCGTCGCCGCCGTTTCGACAGGCGCGTGGAGATGACGTCAGCACATCGACGTCACGTTGTTGTCAACCAGTTTCTTTTTTGTTTGTTTTTTTGCAAGAAAGAAAGAGGGAATAAAGATGAATCAAACGCTTTCATAATTAACTCATATGACTAATGCTATTAAATGAGATAAATAAACATCAAATCATGTTGAATTAAAGTAAAATAGATAAATAAATCTTTTTTTTTCTTGGTTCCATTTTTGGAAACCACTGGTCTAAACCAAACTTTATATAAAGTATATCAAAGAGTTTAATCTATCTTCACCGAGCAGCTTTATTCACAAAGGGTAATTTTACTTTTGATACTTTAAGTACTTATATTAAAACATGTTTGTTCGTCACGTACTTCAGTAAAAAATGAGGACACACATTCACTTCTTGTTTACAAAGAGAAAGAAAACTTAACTTAAATCTTTGAATTCTAAATTTTCCGACACTACTATCCAATACAACATTCCACACAAGCAGCAATCGTAGATAAATGTCCCAGCTACAATATTATTATACGATTAGTGATATGAACTAATTTGTCTTTGGTACAAATTCTAATAGGATGTAATTCAATAGAGGCCAAGGAAACCACAGTTCTTTTTATTACAAAGCGCTTCTTCCTCCTGCGTGTAAGTGGTTTAACTCCTGAACAGACGCGGTATTGTTCGCCGGACAGAAACGTGACCGGTCCGGTCTGACTCTTTGTCCTGCGTGGGTTTATTCAGAGACAACCGTTGCTGCATTACCTCCTTCACCCTGTGGACGGCGCCAACGTAGAACCCTTGCTCATGTTGCCTTCAAGGTGCTGCTTGAAAACAGGACACTTTACTGCTGGGGGGTTTTAAGACAGATGTGCTGTTCCCCCTTTCCAGAACATAAGTGGGCAACAAATAAATAACTAAATTAATGTTTGTAGAAATAAATAAATAAATGAATGAATGAATAAATGTAGAAATACACCAATACATACACACACAAATACAGAAATGGCCTTTTTCATTGTAAACTATATTTTTCATTTATTCATGTATTCAGTTATTTATTCTGCGTGTATTTATCTATTTATATGCCTATACTTGTTTCATTTTGTCCTCCATATATATAAATAATATTAGTAATAATAATAATAACACATTAAATTAAAAAGATATAAAAGGCATCTAAAAGTAACACAGGACAACACAAAAATAAGCATTTAGAAAGAAATTAAAAAAGAGTAAAATAGACAAGAAATAAAAGAGTTAAAGTTACAGTGCGGTGTAGGAAATTAGCTATTAGGTGATTTCATAAAAATCCTTAGCAAACGTTGAAAGAAGAAGTTCCCATAAACTTCAGCAGTGACCCTCATTCTTCATGCGCTACACGTGCAGTTTTCAGATTTCCCACGGCTCGTGAAGGCATCACTTCTGAGCGCAGCAGCTGACTGACGCACAGAAACCAAGTGAGTCAGTCGCCTGTTGCTCCAAGTGGTTCTCCACACGCTGCTCCCTGCAGGTCCGGAGCTCAGACTCACCTCACCGTCCCTCCGTGTAGTAACTCTGGTGTCTAGACGGCACCGGTTCTCCTCCGTTACACCGGGACTTGTCGTGAAACAATGCAGCTGAGTGCTGCAGAGCCGCGACTCTGAGATGGAGAAAAGCTCAGCGGAGGATGACTGCGTGGACTCAGGAGCCGAGACAGGAGGGTGAGTGGAGCAGGAGTCACACAGAGGATGGGACTCATCCTGAGTGGTTTTCCTCATAATCGACTCATCTGTCGATTATTTTTACTCGATTAATCCATTAGTCCAGAAATTGGTGAAAAATGTCAACCGTGTTTCCCCAAACCTCAAGATGATGTTTTTGTTTTGTCCACACACCAAAGATATTCAGTTCACTGTGACAGAGGAGCAAGGAAACCAGAGAATATTCACATTTAAGAAAGTGATATCAGAGAATCATGACTTCTTTTTTTTTTCATAAAAACTACTTGATACTCGAATATCAAAATAGTTGGCGATTAATTCAATAATCGATTACTAATCGATTACCTGTTGCAGCTCTACTCAAGATGTTTGGGAAATTTACTATACACGCATATTCACACATTCAGGATTTTGACATAAAGTGTAATTTCAAGAATATTTAACTAGTTTATTGAACTTTATTTGTGGAAACTATTGTATATTTTCATTTAAATGTCTCTTTTGAGAATTTAGCTGCAAGAGATACACCTTGTCAGATAAACAAGAAAGAATATTAAATTGACAACTTTTTGAATGGGGTTTGGTGGACTGCAAAAAACTATATTTAGGAAAAGTAACACTATTGTGCATTTCTATCAATCTGGATCAAACCTTAGACAGATCAGATATCTTGGTAAATCAGTGGATGTCCCAAATTTAGTTCTCTATTGTTTAACAGTGGTTAACAATTCATTAAATATTAGACAAGAGTCATATTCTTGGGGTTCACCCATTTTGCCAGTGTTGGGTGTTAGTTGAGGACATCTGGAGGAAGTGTAATCCTAATTCTTTGGTGGAAAGTTGAGTCTTAATCACCGGCTCGTTTGTTAATGAACCGCTTTGCACACCGCAAAGCCATTGTCAGATGGAGCTGAATTCAGTAACGCTCCGACAAACACAGAGTTAACTGAATCAATGTGTCGTTCACTCTGTTTTCAGCCATTAACCAAAGATGTGCCCGAGTCTCTCCTGCGGTAGGCTCTACGTGTTACTGCTAGATGTGGCTTTGTTGATGTAGCGAAGGACTGTGTGTGTGTGTGTGTGTGTGTGTGTGTGTGTGTGTGTGGTGAGAGACCCTCCATGACCCACAACCCCCTTTAACACACCATCATTAGTGTCTCCAAATGTGACAAAATTAGCAAGATGTCTGGTGCAGAATGTCTTAACTGTGTGTTCATACACCTCCTATAGAAAGAAAAGTCAAATGGACCCAGATATGTGATAGTATCCTCCCTAATATACAGGAGAACAATGTATATTGTGAAAATAATAACATTGTATTCCATTGGAACCAAAAACCAACCTTGACACAGTGGCACAAACACAAGTTGGGTTTTTTTAATTGTGTTTTATTGAATACTTAACATGCGACTATTCTGATTTTGTCAACATCACCCGACCCCTTAGTTTTAATAGTAGCCCAGTGGCTCTCTAATCAACTCACTTGTGTTTGTATTCATCACGGACAATAGTCACCCTTGACATCCTTAATGTCGAGAGTTTCAGACAAGTGGCCCATTTTCATTTCCAGTGCCTGAGAAGGGGACGGAGATAAGCATTAAGAGCACGTGTGTGCTGTAGCTCATGTCGGAGCTGGAGCCAGAGCTGTGAACTGGAACCAAACACCATAACGTGTGACAGAGAGCATGTTTCATGGGAAAACCGGACGAAAACAGCAACAAAGATAAGCAGAAGAGATCCGCTGATGTGAGTGGAGAAGCAGCGACGCTCTGGACATTTTCCTGTAGGTGTGACTCGGACAATCTCCGGCTCTGTCAATTTTCCGGATATGTTCCAGAGTTCATGTCTGGAAAACAGCTGCTAGCTGGCTGTAGACCACATAGGGAGGAAAGTTCATCACCGCCCGTCGCAGGATCATGCGTCCTGGGATAGGTTGGGCCGAGCAGGATCCACTTGTTGGATCCTTTGTCGCCCCGTAATGGAAAGACGCATTTGAAGGAGCCTACTGTGCGAAATGCGACCGCTCAGTCGCGCCGCCTTGACGCATTCAGTCTTCAGATGTCGCCTCCGAAGGAGACGGCTCCTGAATTGGGACTCGGCCACTGTGATTTTACAACCCTGCCTTGTCACTTTTTGTGAGTGGATGAATGTGACCATTGTAATTTAAGCACTTTGTTCGGTCAATAAGACCAGAAAAGCTTTGTATAAAAGTAGTCACTTAATCATATGTTAGTGTTGAGTTTATAGACTCCCCCCAAAAATAACAACCTGTTAAATGCTGAATTCAGTTGCCTTGACAGTGAAGCTGCTGTGATCCCGTGACTATCTACTGTCCTGGTGGAAGTGGCGTGTCAAAGTCTTATACAGAGAAGGCCGGAGGACGGGATGAAGGTTTAGACAGAGATGGTGATCTCATCATGTTCCTCCTTCCACTAATCAATCATCATCTGTTTCTTTGAGCTGTGTCAATCGGATCTTTCCAGAATACGTAGCTTAAAAAATTTTGGTATGAGTCAGTGTTTGGAACGGGCCCCTGATGTTAAGTTTCTCTCCGTCTTCGTCTGTTCTCTCCTCCTCGCCGACCGGTCTTCTTCCCTCCATCCCTCCTCTCTCTTCCCGCATCCCTCCCTCCCTCCTCCTGACACCTGAATCATCGGGCTCGCCTCTCCGCGAGTCGCCCCGTAGACTAATTTTTCAGTTCCCTCCGCACGTCAGACCTCGTGTGCGTGGCCGGGGCCGCGGCCGCCGCCGCCGCCGCCTGATGTCTTCGACTTCACGTTGCGTTTATTGTCTTTGGGCGGAGATGAGTCGAGGCGGTGTGGTCAGACTGGGAAGTGAGATGCTAACCAGCGCTGCTGGAGGAGCCCTGCCAAACACACACACACACACACACACACACACACACACACACTCAAGGGAGCCATCAAGACATAGCTGCAACTGCTTACACTACTACTACTACAAGTCAACTCCAAAGAGTCATAAACCTTCAAGAGAAAGACACTTTTTTTTGTCCACCTTTCTGTCGTTTTTCTGCTCTTCATATTTGTCTTTTTTCATTTGCTACCCACGCCAACGTTGCCCGCCTCCCTCGCTCCGCAGGACCCCGTCGTCTTTTGCCTTTTTGCCTTTTCGCTGCTCACCTCTGCCTCTTCTCACACTCCCCATCCATTCCTTTCTCGCCCGCTGCCAGTGGCCGTTAGTGAGATTGATAACCTCCTGCTGCAGGAAACAGACTCGATCCTCTGTTTCCCGCTGTCCTGCAGCTCCAGAGGCCTTATTAGTTTTAGAGGGGTGTATGTGTGTGTGTGTGTGTGTGTGTGTGTGTGTGTGTCAGCTGACTCCTGTGGGACTAATATTCTCAGGATGTGTAGTTTACATGTGAGCTGAGGTTTCACAGATGGTTCAGGGTGTAGCAGGCACCAATCAGTCTAATTGAATGCGGCGCATACGTGTACAATGCCTCTTACGTGTTACATGTACAGATATTTGTGTAATTGCAAAAGTAAATTGTCAGGCTTTTCTTTTTTTTTTTTTTACTCTAATCTGTGGAGATCAGATTAGCAGAAATCTGATTCTGCTTCTGTCCCAGCTCAAAGATGGGATCTGTAGATTAGACCTGTCCGGATGACAACGTGTGTGTGTGTGTGTGTGTGTGTGTGTGTGTGTGTGCGTGCGTATGGGTGTGTGTGTTCCCAGCAGCGGGAGGAATAAGATCCTTTCCTTAAAGGAATTCTCTGAGAGTGAGATTTAAAAAATAAATACTGCTCTCGTGTCTGAAAATCAAGTTGAAGCCAGGACATGATGAGCCAAGGTTAACATAAATAGTGGAAGTGAGGGAAGTCTGGCCCTGCAAAAAACTTCTTCTACCAGCACTTGTCTCGCTCTGTGTCTTGTTTATTGAACCAATATACAAAAAAATGTATAGGTGACAGTTTGTGGTGGTTGTGGGACAAAGCTAATAGGATAAAACCGAAATACTCGAAGTATAATTCAATAAAAATAATGATAATAAAAAGTTGTAGGGTCTGTATTCCAAACAGTACTTGTGAACGTCCCTGTGTTTCACCCCTGCAGATAGAAACCACCGTGAAACGTCTGTTTAGCCAGATGTCAGCGCTCCACTTGAGACAGGAGTGTGTCGTCCTGTAAATCATGTCGATCGCACTTCAATGCTGCAATATAAACTCTTGTCTCCTCTCTCCCTCTCCCTGTTTCCTGTCCCCTCTGTGTCCTCGTCGTCTGCCTCGACCCCCTTTTGTCTCCGTTCTGTCGTCTGCTGCAGGTCTGATTACAGTCCCCTGTCCTCGACAAGCAGTAAGTAAAACCATGGCGACACATTAAGCATTGCTCACTGTGACTCAAACACACACACACAGACACACACACACACACACACACACACAGAGGCTCACACCCAGGACTTTTATCTCCCTAATACACGCTGACAAAATAAATCCACTAAAAGGGGAGGATTTTGTGTGTTTGTGTGTGTGTGTGTGTGTGTGTGTGTGTGTGTGTGTGTGTGTGTGTGTGTGTGTGTGTGTGTGTGTGTGTGTGTGTGTGTGTGTGTGTGTGTGTGCGTGTGTGCGTGCGTGCGTGGGTGCGTGCGTGCGTGCGTGCGTGCGTGTACAACAGATTTTGGGGAGGATTCTTTGCTTGCCGATAAAAAGCTGCTTCATATATGCTCAACACCGCACAATGGATTAGGGCTGCAACAATCAAAAATATTCAATAACTGATAATCCATCATCCATCAACCATTGAAGTGTTGTTTCTAGCTCCAAATATTTCCGATTTTTCTCTTTTCTCTGATTGAAGTCAATGTAAACTGGATATATTTGGGTTTTAAGCTGTTCTTCAGACAAAAGAAGACATTCGCAATTAATTCATTTAGTGTTTATTTGACAGGGACAGATGCAGTGCACGTCACATTAGATATATTAAATCACTGAAAGAGAAGGTAGGAAACCTTCTTCTTCCTCTTCTTCTTCTTCTTCTTCTTCTTCTTCTTCCTCTTCTACAATTGGAACAAGTTAAAAAAGTTTTTCCCGCAAGGGTTTTCCGGCCTATGCATCATACATAAACTCTGCCTTGAGATAAACAATGCAACAGTTTTCCAGGAAAGCACGAGGAGGAAAGAGAAAATGTTGCTGCCACAAGCAAACAAGCGTGAAGTCTGTGTGCAATCAGTGTGACCTTTGGTGAAATTGTTCACCGGTGACGGAAGAGCAATTCTGTACAAAGATCAACTAGTGGATGGTGCTGTTCAGCAGAGAGACTTTAAAAATCAACAACCAATAATCCATTTGGACAAGTCATGAAATTAGTAACACATGCTCGAACAACAACTTTGGTTTTACGACAATCTTGATCTTCTTTCGGTCGGTCTGGCCACTGTTTTCATGAAACTCAGCAAAGTCGTCATGAAGATTCTCGTGCAGTCAGACAATAAGACGTGTTGTCGACAAACCTCCCGGTCAGTCAAACTTATTTGGTGGAAGAAGAAAAAAAAGGTTTATCAATTAACTGTCCATTGTAACCATCTGAACATCCTTCATGCAGACCAACTTCCCGAATGTAGAATTCATCACTCGCCCTTCAGCTTACAGATCATCTACTTCATATTACTCTAACATATTTATAATACTAAGTGTGTGAGGGGTTTTGTACAGTAGTTCAGTGCGAATGTGTGTATGTGTGTGTGCGCGTGTGTGTGATTGTGACGATGTGTGTCTGCAGAGGTCGTGACCTCTCCCCAGTCTGGCTGCCAGCTCTCCAGTCCCTTCACAATGGGAGGATTATGTCCAATATTAGTCCATTAATCTGGTCTACAGGAAACTGCATTACCCCGACCGCACCCACACCCGCAAGTCAGGAAGTGTAGGACCGCACGCACGCACACGCACACACACACACACACACGCTGGGAGATTCAGCAGTATCTGCGTTGGTCTTCCCCCCCCCCCACGGTTCCTGTGTCATCGCTGTATCAGATGAGCTTCTGCCCACTATTGTCTCTCACTACTGGAGGTCAGTGTGGACGGAACAAAACGTGCACTGGCACCGAAAAAATAGAACAGTGTGACCACAAGCAGAACGACGTTCGAACCACCGCACCTTGAACTCTCCGTTTTAAAGGGTTGTTTCACCTTCTTTTAGTCCGTTGTTGTGTTATTAGTCTCCAGAATCTGCCCCAACAATGTTTTTAAGATCTGCCACTAACCACTTTCTGGAGCAGCATCTGTAGTTTTTACTTGAAAGTAAAAAAAAGAAAAGAAGGTGGGACTCTGAGAGGCTGAATGACTTACAGTGTGTCCAGCTATTATTGCCCATCGGGGAACACGTCTCGCATCAGGGACTGACTTTTAAAGGACATGGCAGGATTCTCCCGGTGACAACAGGGGTGTCTCCGGGCACCAGCACTATTTCTTTTGTCTTCATTTCTAAGACCCGAGCCATGTGAAAACATGCACACATTCTACACACAGAGGGACGACGTGAAAAAGGAGCAGCCCCATGGTTTATTTTGTCAGAACGACGGAGCGGACGGACGCAAACTGCTGCGCTGACAGATTGGCCAAAGACGTGAGGGGAGAAAATATGAATCTGTCTGAGCTGCGTGTGTGGCAGCCTGTTTTTGTCCTCAACGTGCGTGCGTGCGTGTGTGCGTGTGTGTGTGTGTGTGTGTGTGTGTTCATGCCTGCCTGCGTGCACTGATGTGTTCATTGCGGAGATGCATTCAGCATTAGTCTCCCATGTCTGCTGCCTCCTCAGAAGTATATTTAGCTTTTTATGGCATAGAGCGTATACTCATGTTTATACAGGTGGTCTTAACCCCCTTGACCTCTGACCCCCAGCCCAGACCAGCCATAAGCCCCCTTCGGAGACAGGCGTGATATGACAAAGCACCGGTGTCAGACTGACCGAGGTCACTCTCCGCTGTTGGTCCTGGTAACTGAAACCGTAGGAATCAGATTTGAAGTGGAGGCTATGAAAGATTATTTTAAAAATGAAAAACGTTGCAGTTGAAGATCAAGCATTTGATATTTGTTTGGTAGAAACAACAGATGTTTGTCGG
Organism: Scophthalmus maximus; assembly: GCF_022379125.1. Classification (NCBI taxonomy): domain Eukaryota; kingdom Metazoa; phylum Chordata; class Actinopteri; order Pleuronectiformes; family Scophthalmidae; genus Scophthalmus; species Scophthalmus maximus. Next base: position 4,555,820 of record NC_061528.1, read on the forward strand.
CTGATCTGTACTACCAAAAAACCCCATGTATTTTTGTATCAAGAAAAAAATGCCAGTGGGTTTAAATCCGTCAGATTTTGTGAAAGTACAGTAACATGAAAATTCAGCTATCTGATCTTGAACTTGATTACATTGTTTTTTTACTGGAAGTGAGGCTTGAAGGGGACTGAACATTACAACATGCAATAATGCAACAATGCAACATGCAATATGAGATCATTTGAAGCCAAGTGACGTTCTGTTTCTAGATCTGCAACTTCTGCAGTAGCAAATAAACACTTCAAACTTCATGGAATTTTGTTATTAAATGCAAAGGCGTGTGCAATATTGTCCTCACCCAGAGTTGAAGTCAGTGAGTGGAAATTGAAGTTGCAAGAATTTCACGCAAACGCCGCCGATGTGATGTTTGTGTGGTGGGAGAAAAAAATGCTCATTGTAATCTGTCTGTTGTGTTGTCTGCAGCTGGTCTGTGCAGCATCTTTCAGTAGAAAGTAAATTGTTTTCTTTATTCACGAGGCTTCAGCTGAGTCCGACCCACAAACACTTAATCACACAACACAAACACTTCATCACTTTCTAGAGGTCACAACAGAGGAGTGTCCATTCAGCCACCAGTGTGTGTGTGTGTGTGTGTGTGTGTGTGAGAGACAGAGGGGGGTCGGCTCCTGAGTAATGACGGGGGGGTAGTTTCAAACTGCACAGAGGTCAGACACTGTTACAGAGCAGAGACTCATATAAATACTAACAGAGAAGGACATGGGTAATTAGTCACAGTGTCATAACTGGGGAAATATAGAAATACTGTTGATGTATTTATTACGAGAAGATGAAAATTTAACACCCACAGCCTGTGTGCAGAGGAGGAAAAAAAACCTCTTGCAGGTAATGGTGAGGGAGAACAAAAAGAGTGAAAAAGATTTCTTCCTCAGAAAGAAATCAGGAACGAAAGGACGATTTTAAATAGGCGAATGAAATAAACTGTGCGTCAGCGTCTTTTGTTCCACAAGAGGTCAATCCAGGATTGATCGTCGAGCAACAAAAAGCCCGGGAGTCGCAAGGTCGGCGATGGGGGGTTTCAAGTCCGTCGCCACCGGCAGATGTTCGCTCACTCTACACAAAGCAAAGATATAAATGCATTTGAATCTTTCGTGCACCGGGAGGCCGCCTGCAGCCAGTGGCGATGGAAGCCAACAGAGATGGAGAGATGGTGTTTGACAGAAAGCGAGTTCATCAAATGAGGATTTTCTGGTCGTAGGTTTCATCGCGTGTGGCGTCGGTGCGATCCTCCGTCCTGCGTCCGTTGGTCACAGTTCATCACAGCGATCACGTTCGTCGTAGCACGTTCACGTCGACGGTGGAACGATGAGTCTCTTCACCACAAAGTGAAAACAGTGGGCTGGTCCAGACTGCCTGTGCAGTCCAGTAATGCCTGAGGCCCTGCTCTTGTTATTTCAGCTCAGACAGGCAGCGTATTAGCAGAAGCAGGAACACATGTGTATGAAAGTTAACCCCACCTCCATTTTCTTTTTCTTCTTTCGGGGGGGGGGGGGTCCAATTTCTTCAGGACCCACACTGTTGTAGTTCCTGCTGCTGGATCAAATGATTACTGGTGAAACTGCGGCGTCCTGCACAGAGGTTGTACTTAATTCCCTCAGGAAAAATAACTGGAGGTTTTTCTTCTGTGGGTTTTTTTTTTGTTTTTTTTTGATTTCTGCGGCGGTTCAAGCTGCAGAACACGTCAAACGCTCATCAACAGGCAGACCTTATCGACGTACGTTTGCAAATAGAGAAATTTGATATAAGTTGTGCAATGAATAGGGTTTTTCATCACGACCACCACGGTGGGCGCCCGGACACAAACTCGCCCACAGATCCCTGCGCCCACACACTCAAATAGTAACACGTGCACCGGGGCCAACGTACAACCACACGGCGAGAGTCACTTTGAAATGATATTCCTTATTTTGACATGTTCAATTGCTGCCATTTATGGTACACGCCATGCACACGGCAGAGTCTGCACCACTTCAGCGGTTTACATGGACGCACGTCAGATCTCGTACAGAGCCGACCTCACGACGCTGCAGTCAAAAAAACGCCTTACACAAATTGCCGACTTTCTTCTGGTCACTCTTTTGAACAAAAGTCGCTGATCACGTCGTCAAAGTTCAATGGCCCAACACGTTCTGATTCAATGGCCATGCTCAGTCGTAGCTGCGTCATCCTGGTCCTTAGTTAATTATTAATCCTGCAGAAGGAGTTACTGTCAGGAGGCGTCAGATACATACGTCTTAACGCTGCGTATGTTGTAACATCTACTGATTTAGAAAAAAATCCATAATCATGCAACATTTTCAAAGTCACATTGATTCCAATAATTTAAAAACAAAAATATTTGACACATTAAAACAGTCTGTGGTACTGTGTCCTACACTGCGTTTTATTATTTAGGTAACTTTTTCTATACAGGCTACTGAGCAAACTTGCATAAGTTAGTGTATTAGTCTTGAGGTTCTGATGCTTTTGTGCACGTCAGTTATTAAAGAAGAAGAAAATAGTTGAGATCTTTTCTTCACGTATGATTTATCGATTTGAGTTTTAGATATTTTGTGGTTCAAGTTTTTGCTCAGAGTTGATATTTCTGTCTTAATATGAGGTGAGGTGAAGTTTGGATTTATAGTTCAGGTTATAATGGCACCTCAGCAGCACCGGTGTTGAACGTGATGGATTCATATACAACCGGAGTTTCGTCCAGTTAACATCTGTTTCTTCCGTCTCGCTGGTGAATGGGGGAAGACTCCAGGACGGTTGAGCGGAGGATGCGATGAGCAGATTTATAGTGGAAAGGATTTTTTTGCTATACGTGCGTTTCTGTACAGTCACCTGAGAGTTTCTCCCGCGGTGTCGTCTTCTTCACCCTCAGCAATCTCTACCAACATTGTGAACATGCAGGAGACACTCTCGAATGTCAGCATGCGCGTATGACATCGCATTCGAGTCCTGCGTCACGCTTTGTCTTTGCGTGGTGCCCGTTCCTCCGAGTATTAAAGCGAGATCTGAGCGTTCACTACCTCCTACTGCCCCTCATTAGCACAGACACGTATACACGCTCAGACACCAAGAAAGACGACGCACTTGTGTGTTGGAAACGACCGCGCCGGGTGTCCCTTTACACGCCAAACCACTTGCAGTGATGTCAGCCAAGGTGCTTCCAGCGCAGTGAATTTAAACGGCACCTGATGGACCAAGGACCACCCGTAACACCTCGGTACACACACACACACACACACATGCACGCACACCAACTCCCCGGTGCTTCCTGCCTTGTTTCATGTGACATATAGATCCAGGCGCTTGCTACAGGGCAGCACGGATTAAGTGTTCCCAAATGTGCGTCCTCGAAAAGCGGGGTTTGGACCGCGAGGCAGATCTCAGCTAAATGAATGTGCTGCAGTTGGCTGTTTGTTAATTGGTTTGATTGAAGCAGTTCTGTCTGTCAGCCTTGTAGTGGGCCTTTCGTGGCAGTGAGTTAGCGACATTGTGGATCCTCTCATTGTCCTTGGGTTCCCTCTGGAACTGGCCGTCTCTTTAGAAAACAAGAAATATCATGTGCAGCATGTCCCAGCAGGCTGGAGCTGGATTTCCATGAACACATTTTGGATCGTAAACGGAAGTTCTCTTATACAGACTTCCCCAAAGTTAGGGGTGATGGTGATGCAGTCGTCCGCACCTCTCACTTGTCTGGTCTTGTCAAGAACATTACATCATTTGGCTGCTTTTATCTTCCTACAGTGTTTAGCCAAATGTCACTATCCAAATTCCCAAGAGAGTGCACAGTAATCTTCTGTTTGAGTGAAGTGCACTTAAATAGGGTCACGGCGTCATTACGTCTTCGGCTTTTACTATTAAACCAAGCTGCCTTCTCCCGGGTCCGTCCGGATGGCGAGGGGGTCACATGACCCCGCATGAACCAGCGCTGTGGACCGGCTCCTCACTAAGCCTCCACTTCTAATCTTTTCCCAACAACAGTCTGTCGTAACTCATCTAATCTATCTAATCCCTACATTTAAAACTAACAGCAGTTGTAATGCGAGGGAATGGTGGCTCCACATTATTGGAGCCACCAATTTTTAGGGGTGGGCGGCGTACACATACAAGACCCCTTTGTGTACTTTGCTCTGGGAAAGGGAAGTCGGCAATTCCCCCTTATCTCTTCAGGTCCCGCCAAGCCACGTCCTTCTGCGTCCTCAGAACGATGAGAGTAATCAAACTCACTTTGCTTTCATTGTGTCAACATGCGGAGTGTAATTCACACGTTTCAATCGTGTGCAGAAATGCAGACGCTCGCAGTTTCCCTCGTGGGCGTTGGAGCAACGAGCGAGATCCAGCTGCAGAGCAGCGACCCCGGCCCGGCAGACGCTTTCAATTTGAGCTCGATCTGACGAGAAGGCAATATATCAGTCGTCACTGAAATGTCTGAGACAGTAATTGTGAGAAAGGCTGGAGTTTGTTCTTTGTTGTTACCTAATGCCATGAAAAGAACACCACCAGCAATGTGTTGGTCTGACTCTCAAGATACTCTCAGACTTAAATACCATGTCTGTGGCACAGAGAAGACGCAAATATCCAAAAATGGTTCGACAACTTTCGTGCCCCTAGTGGTTCCTGGTGGTATTACTGTTTGGTCGCTCTCGTAAAGACGTTGCAGTCAAACGCCTGGTCACATTAATAAGTAGACTGGCTGTGTTCCCTTCTGATCTAGTAGAAAGAAAACAAATCGCATGTTGTTTGCCGGAGCTTCTCTCCGCAGAGAGAATGTACCGTCCAAGGTTGATTTTTTTTTGTCCCTCGGTCAAACCTGATTCTTTCATAATAATAATAATAATAATAATAAATTTCATTAATAGAGCACTTTTCATTGCTAAAAGCAATCTCATAGTTGAGTCGTGATTGTCAGTTTCCACCACCAGGGATAGATAACCGGGAGAACGCTATTCTCCCTTTTTGTTTCGGTTCCTCTGTGCCGTTAATCAAGTTGTCATTTTTTCGTCCTGGTGGCCAAGAGAATATAACACGGTGACAACAAGTCTTATAGGAGAATGACACCGTCGGAGTAACTTCTTGACACATCGGTCAGGCAACTATTTTCTACCACGGATGAATCCATATTCAGTGCACTCTGTTTGTGAGTATTTACCGATTTTGCCGATGCACGTTTCCAAATCATGTTTGTTTTGTTCAGACGTGACGTCGAATACTTGCCAGATAGGGAGAGAACGAGATGAAGAGAGAGCTCCCAAAAGAGAGGCGGCAGAAACTGAAACGTACCTTTATTTGATCTGTTTCAATTGTGATTACTTAGCGCAATTAAAATTTAAAAAAAAAAACTAACTTAATGACGCCCGACGTCAGTATCGTGTTGGTGAAGACGTGGCAGAGAATGATGAGGAAATATGAAGCACAGACTGTTTCTGTCATGGCCCAGTCGACCTCTGCTCTATGGTTTTACTGCTACTACCACTTGCTGTTTAGATCAGATCATTATTGGTTTTAGATTTTTTTTTTCCTTATAAGTTTTGGACATAAATGAAAACGGTGAGATATCACGGCCTTGTCCTTCAAGTGTCCCCCCCCCCCCCCCCCCCCCCCCCCCCCCATACAGTCAGCTGAACATAGGAGACTTGGCTCAGCGTGAATCAAGAACTAAAACTTCTAAGCGTTCGGCACGAAGTGTAGTTAGGGTTGTTACTGTACATAAATAACTTTATATTGCAGTCAAGACTTTTACGTTTTAATTTTTCTTGGCACCGGTCAAACTGACTTATGAGCGTTGGACGTCACTTCTTCTTCTTCTCTTTTTTTTTCTTGCTTTTTTACCAGACGACAAAAAAAGGGGCCCCCGTCTTGAATTTCCTCCTTCAGTTGTTTTGACTTACACGAGGGCCAAGGTAGCTAAAGCTGCGACTGGAACACACACACACACACACGCACACGCACACGCGTGCGCGAGCCCACTCCAAGGCCTTAGTTGAGTTTTGGCTGCTAATCACTCTCAGATGTGCAGGGCCACTGGAAGCCGTGTTGTTCTATCTCACGTCATCGTCCGTGCGTGCGGCTGCGAGCATGTGTTGCCGGTTAACACGTGAAGCGCAGAGCGACGGTAAAAGTCTCCGAGAATTAGAAAAGACGGGGGCCTGCCCATAATGGAGCAAATTGATTTGGTGTGTGTGTGTGTGTGTGTGTGTGTGTGTGTGTGTGTGTGTCGAGGATGGCTGTGTGTGCAGTCGGTCGAGTCGGAGCATCAGCTTGAAGACTGGAGTGGATTAAGAGCTTAGGGACACGCTCCTCCAGAGATTTACACACAAACACCCTTCGTTCCCCTCACGGGATTGGGGTGACTTAATCTCTAATTTATTCTTCTCTCTTGCCAGCAGCGCCCCATTAACCCTTATCGCTACAGGAAAGGCTGTGGTATCGAGTTGGTTCCCCACAAGAAATACAACCCAGTCCCTTGTTGATTCGGCCGCCGAGCGAGTTTCCAGCGAGTTCCCTTACTTTAAATCTAGTGTTTCGGGCATTTTGAATACGCTTTGTCACCGGTGCTCGTCTCCTTCCCAGCGTCGACTCGGTAATCCCAGTTACAAATCATCTCCTCCATGTTTACTGTTCGTATAGCGGCATCGTTGTAGTTGTAGTTCCCGGACAAATAAATCCTGGGACTGAAGGGTCCTGGCACCTTTGGTCGAGATGCTATGTTGTTTCCACGGAAACAACCATTTCGTTCCCGTGTGTGATAAACAAACGTGAGCTTGAACAAATAGGCTATGAATTTGTATTATTAATATTCACCTTTTTCGCAGAACAATGTAATTTCATCGTGACCTGGTGGGACGTGTTCCCGCGGATGCTCTCGTGTATTGTGACTGGCCCGTTCAGTGCGTTCGCCAGTTGACGTAAGATTTGTTTTTTGCTGCTGCCTATTGTGAGTGTCGGCACTAGCGCCTGCCAAGGCTTTTAACATATCTAATTGGATCCCAGTCGTCCACATGTTTCAAATAGCAGGTTAGATAGTGATTTTAATGCGATCAGGCAGAAATAAACGGCCCTCAGTGTGTGTGTGTGTGTGTGTGTGTGTGTGTGTGTGTGTGTGTGTGGGTGTGTGTGTGTGTGTGTGTGTGTGTGTGTGTGTGTGTGTGTGTGTGTGTGTGTGTGTGTGTGTGTGTGTGTGTGTGTGTGTGTGTGTGGGTGGGAGCCTCTCCGTGGCCTCAATCCAGACCCAAACTTAGACTCTTATTCAATCTCCGTGTCCATGGTTACCAGATTTTGGATCAATTTGGAAAGATGCGAAGACATGAGGTCAGAGTAGTAGCACAGGAGGGAAAAGTGATTGACACGAAACAGGTTGAAAGTACTACAAGGGATGAAAGGCTGAAATTAAAGAGCAACAAACTGAGATGTTCCGATCGGAGGGAATGATATTTTTGAACCAGACTAATTGATTGCGTCGCCTAATTTGCCGCTCTGTTGGCTTTATTGTCCGTCGACGATTCGAAATGAGGCAGGAGTTGGACACAAAGGTCTCTGTTCCCTCTTCAGCTCGTTTGCGGCTCTGACTCCTGAAAGACTGTGAGATCTGTGTGTGTGCGTGTAGTTTAAGTTAGTATAGACAGTACAATGTGCTGTACAGTAAATACCTATGAAGATCCCTATCATCCCCCGCGGCCGGTTTGTTAATGTGTCAGGGAGACGAACATCGATTCTAATGGGATCAGGCAGACGTCAATGGACATGGCGCTCTGTGTGTGCGTGTGTGTGTGTAGCAGGACGTCAGCGTCTTCATCCTGTTAGACGGACTGAGCCACGTGAAGTCACCTGCAGTTACGTTTGGGGTTCGACGATCATTTGATCGATTTTGGAATCGGCATGTTGAATCTTTTTCAAATATTTTTACTGGACGTTTCACTTCTAACAGTTGTAAGTCACACGGGTTGTTAATAAAGTCAGTGACAGCAGGAATATTGTCGATCAGCAGCATAACGTCGTTTTTAGTTTTTTTTTTGCTTCAAACTTTGTTGAAAGTATTTTAAACGAATCAAACCCTAAATCCAGTTTGCACGTATCCTTGTGCGTTGTTACACCTCCGCTGGCCTTTTAGCAAAGGTCTCGCTCACTGTAAGCCGATCCCAACACTTGGAAAATGTCACCTCTTTGGTCAAGTAGAGACTGTCCTCTTTTCACAAAAGGCCCGCGGGGACTCAGAGAACCCGTCCTTGTTTGGCCTCTCTGTTCCACGGAGGGATTCTGGCCACAGTCGAACAAGTCTCTGCCGTTCCAAGGGACAAGAAGACAAACTGCCCCAGAGCACAGGGGGAAAAAAACCAAATGGGACAAATCGCCCGAGGAAGTTCGGATTAAAGCCTCGCGGGAGAAGAGAATGAGCGAACATATCCGAGATCAGAGGAGATATTGTTTCGAGTGCGTTACGCGGACACGCGCGAGAATGAACTGCAGTTTTTCTCACGCTGTACCTGTGCCAGCGATCTCTCTGGGCCGGCCGGCGGGTTCAGGAGGAGGCTGCACCTGAATGCATCGCTCCTGCTGTGGTCGGGAACATTCCTCCGGCTTCAGTGATGACCTCCTAATGGCACTAATGATCCTCAACAGAGGAGCGCCGCTCCGGCCTCCACATGAGTGGGGGGGGGGGGCTGTGGTTTGGGGGTAAACATAGAGAGCGGGAGCAAGATGGAGCGAGTTGTGGATGAGTGAAATGGAGAAGGAAGGGGGAGTGAGAGCTCTGTGGGAAGAGGGAGGGAGAAATATGACAAGAGTTAAGGACGACGGAGGGAAAGAGAAAACGTTTGGGGGGAAATCATGATCCTACCCAGTCGTCTCAATCTAAACGATACCTCCACCATATTTTCTTTGCCATGAATCTTTTTTTCCCAAACTTTACTGCACCCCGGTCGCTCTGTCACAGATATATTGCAGAGACAAATCATTCTGAAAACACGGAGAGTGTGTGAGCCTGCGGTAAGACCACACACATTCTTCCAGCTTACCGCTTTGAAGAGAATATAGAATAGAATAGAATAGAATAGAAAACCTTATTCATCCCGCTCGGGGAAATTCACAGCAGCACAGTATCACACACACACGCACACACACACACACACACACACACACAAATAATTTCTGGTTCAAAAAGATTGATCCTCACCCCATTTTCTCGTCTTGCCCTCTCCCCCCTCTCCCCCCTCTCCCCCCGTCTGTCCTTGTCTTTGATGACGTTGTATGTGGAGGCGAGTTATCCATGGGCGAGCTCCAGGACCCCTTCCTCGTCAGTGTCCACCTCATCGCCGACCCCGGCCAGGGCAAGTTCCTGCAGCGCGCCGCCGATGCAGTGCTGGCGTGGGTCCACCCCGAGCTGCAGCTCTTCAGGGTCTCGGAGCGGGCCTCCGTCTCCCACCGGCCCTGGCCCAAGCACCATCAGAACGGCGGCCTGGCGGCGGCCTGCCAGCCGGCCTTGGCCGTCATCCTCTTCCTCCAGGAGGCCGGCGGCGGCGAGGAGCAGATCCTGATGCTGCACCGCGCGCTGCAGAGGCCGCCCTGGCGATACCACCACACGGAAAAAGTCAGCAATGGCCGGCGGATGCTGCCGCTGTCGCCGTGCAGTCAGGACTTCTTCAGCCTGTCTCCCGGAACGCCGCTCTGGGCCGTGCGGCAGGTGCACTACGGGAAGGAAATCGTGCGATTCACCGTCTACTGCCGCCACGAGAATTACGTGGACATGGTGCGTCTGTACAAGCTGCTGCTTCAGCGGCGGGTGGCGCAGAAGAAGGAGGACTTTTGCTTCTTCGTCGTCTACTCCAACCCCGACATGGAGATCCAGTTGTCCTTCAAGAGGCTCCCGCGGGGGCAGAGTCCCGTGGCGCTGGAGTCGGCGGTGATGGAGATGAGGGTGCGGGACGTCGGAGTGCTGGTGCCCCTGCTGCCAAACACCTGCAGCCCGATCAGCGAGGTCCGCTGGCAGACGGAGGACTACGACGGAAATAAGATCCTGCTGCAGGTGAGGAGGGTTTTCAGGTTTCTGTTTGGACGGAAACTCCGGTGAATTCAGCTTCTGGTTTGATTGGATTGGATGTAGCCTTGGTGCACACACACGTGGCCCAGGTTACACTGATAACCTCCACCAATCAGGTTACTTCTTCTATAATTGCAGTTAGTTATGAGGATGTAGCCTTGGTGCACACACACGTGGCCCAGGTTACACTGATAACCTCCACCAATCAGGTTACTTCTTCTATAATTGCAGTTAGTTATGAGGATGTAGCCTTGGTGCACACACACGTGACCCAGGTTACACTGATAACCTCCACCAATCAGGTTACTTCTTCTATAATTGCAGTTAGTTATGAGGATGTAGCCTTGGTGCACACACACGTGACCCAGGTTACACTGATAACCTCCACCAATCAAGTTACTTCTTCTATAATTGCAGTTAGTTATGAGGATTCGAGCCCGACCGATTTATTAGTACGGCGGAAAAAAATCGGAGCCTTTTACAGACATATATTGTAACTTTTATCATGTATATGTACATGTAACATATTTTTAGACTTTCTAAATTCAAGCTCTATATACTTGTCTTTTTGGGTATAGTTATTTTTATTTATAAGGTTTATGGTGGAAATTTTTTTTATAACAATATAAGGGTTTTTATAACGATATCTTAGGAATCATTGCCCAATTTTTTTTCGTTTTATATACAGTATATATATCGGCCGAATTATCGGTATCAGACACGTTTTACTCCCTAATAGTGGTATCGGTCCCCAAAGATCCATATCTGTCGGGCTCAAACCAGGATTTTTTAAAATTGAAATGCCCCTTTAAACATAACTCATAGAAGTGAAATCCTTTTCCTAGTTTCTCTGGATCAATCAAGTCTAATCTGTCAGTATCCATCAATTTCCATTATTGAAATAACGTGTCTCTATGAAGATCTAAATAAGACTCGTGGCTCAAGTCTCCGTCCAGTCCAACCTCCAGACGAGTCAAAGTTTGCACGGACACGCTTTTATCAACTGTCACTGCTTCATGATGATTAGTGCGGCGAGAAGTGTGTGTGTGTGTGTGTGAATGAATCCACACTCGCACTCACTCACATGAACACACACACACATTAAACGGTCCGTGTTTGGAGGGTATCGCTTTCAAAGAGGATGTGTGTCCAGGCGTTGGAAGAGAAGTCGTTTCTGAAAGTTCAATCCGATTAAGCTGCAGTCCATTACTGGGATTGGAACAGCACCGAGGGCAAACAATAAGCTAATCTATCATGACAATGGACCATATGCATGATGCTTAACTGCCACCTGGCCTGGAGTCATGTGGCTCACCGCGGTTTTACTTATTAAAAAAAAAGGTGTATATCGAAAATCTGATCACAATACATCAATTTCTTTATTTTTAACACAAACATTTTAGAAGGAAGGTGAAGATAAGAACTGACAAAAGTCCGGAAGGGGACTGATTGAAACCACTGACACTAAGCTCTGTGATTGGATGTTTTTTATTTCTGTAAATGCACCTTAACTTCTCTCCCTCACTTTTTATGTCTATAGGTTTGTATCTTTGACTCCAACTGTCAGTCTCCCAACATTATCAATGCAGAAATTCTGTGGGACTTGAGTATTTCGAGAATCCTGCATGCCTGAAAGATCTTCTCCAACTTCGTTACCACTTTATCATTATGGTCTGTGGAATAGGAAACAAAAAAGCATCTTTGTGATGAGTTGTTGCGGTCGGAGCCGTGGTCTAGTACAGCGACTTCAGTTTATCTTCCCATTTTTTCCCTCTGGTTTATTAATGTCAGAAAATATTGAATTTCCTGGTCCACAAGTCGACGCCTTCAAATGTCAACAACAACAAAAAAAACTCACATTTCATCAACTGGGAACAAAAGGGTTTGGCATTTTTGTTTGTAAATTGCGACGATCAACTAATTTGATATTTGATTAATTCTTCTTCTTCATTTTTTAGGCTTAAACTCTAAACATTTGTTGGTTAAAGCTTTTCTAATGTCATAATTTTTTTTTTTTTTATCGCCATATCTCATTGTAAACTAAACATATTTGGGTTATGGACTGTCAGAAATGTAACTTCTGAAAACTGTTGTGGTCCGTTTTTCTGATATTTTATCTACCAGACAACTAATCGATTGATCGAGAACAGTGTGCACATTAATGGGCTGTTGACCTTCTGATAAAATAATCACATGATCAAATCAATCTACCGTGTGGTTGAGGACTGATGTTCGGCTGTGCTGTTTTGGGCTTGCTGAGGTCCGATCTCCGGCTGACCCGACTTATCCCAAGATAACTCAAAAGCCTACAGAGAGTAAGGGTCTGATCATCGCCACGTCAACAACCTCATTACCCGGCACCCCCTGCTGCAGCAGCTCCTCACCAGCGATGGGTAGCATGTCGTCCTCACAGGAAAACTGGACCGATCCTGTCACGTCGTATTAGCAGAAAGAGGCGAGCGCGCTTTCGTGTAGAAAAAAAGAGCTATAGTAAATAACAAATGTGCAGTGGACCTGCAGCATCTCTGGGATAACGGCACACACACACACGCGCGCGCGCACACACACGTTCTGTTTTGGCCTCCCTCAAGTGTCATTAAGTTTTAAATCACAGCCTCCTCCCTCCCCGTACGGGACGGATACGTGCGCAGCCGTAACAACCCCTTCGTGGCCCAGAGCGAAGGAAAGTGACAGAAGAAGAAGGGAAGACAACGTGAAGAAGCAAGGGAGAGGGAGATAAATAGGGAGGAAGTTCCATTGCAGAGGAGAGAGAACAGATGCAGAGGGGAAAGGTGTTTTCAGAAAGGAAGCGAGACAAAGAGCAGAGAGAGAGAGAGAGAAAACACACAAGCTGTTCTCAAAAAATGAACTCAATGAAAAATGACTCGGAATCTGGGTCCGGACACTTTCTGGAGTTTGTCGTTCACATATGAAGAACGCAGCAGCGGGCCGTCAGATGAAGCGCATTCACAACTGCGGGAAAACTTCCGCAACAGTCAGGCGAGCGGTGGTGCCCCGTGAGAGACTTGTAATCCTGCTGTAATCTCACAAATTTTACCATCGGGGGCTGGCAAGAAAAGTTTCCCAAAAAATTCTGGAGCAACGTTTCCGGAGTTAGGTGCATTGTCTGAAAGCAGCCCCACACACACACACACACACACACACACACACACACACACACACACACACACACGCGCTACGTTCTTGTGATTCCTGAGCCGCTATCTTTAACCTCAACCATCACAACTACATGCCTGACCCTTAACCCTTTGCCTGACGCCAAAGGATCAGGACTGTGTTGCACCAGCTGTTTCTTAAATCCATTACCATAAGTTTGACTGCAAAGTCATAACTGCAAGATTAGTTTCAAATTATTATTAAAACTAGTTGTTATTGTGTGGGTTTTTTTTTTTTTTTAATGGACTTTAAAATGATCAAGATTTTAATATTATCATTGTCAAATCTTATCATTACTAAACAGCAGTCATCTAGTTTCAGGTCAGATACTGTATCTCTTTCTTCATTATAAACATCATTTATAATGACAAGTGTTAGTTTTGTCTCTTGGTTCAGTTGCTGGATGAAAATGTTTCATAACTAATCTCTAGGTAAAAAAGTAGTTTGTGTGATTTAACAGGTTTTACTTAAGGTGAGCGTAAAATTCAATAATTAAAATAAACAACTGTTGAAGCACTTGTGTTACAAACAAAAGCTACGTTCTTGTGGTGTGAAGTCACGTAGACAGTCAAAGCTTATTGTTCAGGTTTTGAAATACAGTCCAGACACCTTTCGTTCTTTGTGCTCCGTGCTCCAGTTCATTTACATTTGAAACAAAATCACGGACTCAAAGACAACATTTTTGAAAGGCTACAGACATTTTTTAAGAAAACAAGACCTTTCGGGGATTCGGTTACGAGAGACTGAATCGCGGGCGAAAAGGAATTACCGTACGAGGAGCAGCTGGTTTTGGCAGCGCAGACTGACACAAATGAATCCCTCACGTTCCCTCTCGTACTCTGTGCCCACGTCACACGCAGCCTCTCCAAGCAAACACACACACACACACACACACACACACACATTGTGAAAGGAACGATACGCCGCTGCAACACACCGTTTGTGAGAAGCAGCGGCTCATGGGAGATGTGTGTGACTGTCAGCCACTCGACACGAGTGGGGACGTCTGTGATGAAGATGCCACAAGGTCCGTGAACCAGTGTTGGCTGTGATAGTCGATTCCAACGATCGGCGGCAGCCATCTTGGTCGTTTGCAGAAAGTCGGCTTGTCTCCGCGTCGCGGCGTAAACCCCGCCCATTCTCAGATAAGCGGCTGTGATTGGACCGGCGAGACTTCTGCCGCTTTGGAAATCACTTTCCGATGGACGAGGTCCAGACGTAGCCTGAAATGAGCTCCCAGAATTTGTCTGGGCCCCGGGGGCTGCTGGCCCATGGTAACAGGTGATTAAGTTTTGGGACGAATCCAGATCCGGATCCGGGGATCTTTTTTTTTCTTCCAAACCGCCCAGCCTTTAACGGACGTCTGCACTCTGAATGCTCTTGTGATTTTTTCTACTATTGAGGGTTGTCCAGGTGAAAAGTGTCCATCAGAATTCCCCAGCGCCCAATTATGTTAAAACCACAACCCAAATTCTAGATTTTACCCAGCAGATGTTTCATAGATCACTCTATTAATTTCTCATTCTCTCGTATTGATGAGTCCTGATATTCAAGCCGTTAAGGATCACAGACGTCAGTTGTGCTTCCTGCGCGCGCTGACTCTAGTCCATCAGTCAATCACAGTTCCACTCCTGTCCGCAGGACACTGTAAAAGTTTCCATGATATTTATTGTTGTTGAATCTGAGCATATGGAAATTTTAAAAGCTCCCCTCCGTCCCCGAGGCACTCGCGGATGATTGTCTGGAGGCTGCCGCCTGGAAAGTTATTGCCTCTGCTCGTATTGTTCGGTTCGGGAAAGCCGGACGACGGGCGGCGCGGACGCCGGAGCAGAAACATGGAGAAACTATCAGCCTCTGGAGGAGGAGGAGGAGGAGGAGGAGGAGGAGGAGGGACCGGTGATTTCAATGGAGAAAGAAAACAGGGAGCAGAAACCGACCTGACGGTGCAGTGAAATGAAAAACCGCTGCAGCTGCCTCGCGTGTTCCAAACAAGAAGGGATTTCAGGGTTCATGTCAGAGCGGGGGATCGCTCCTCCGTGTTCCCGACCTGTTTCTCTGGTCACCGCAGATCTACAGTTGTGACTTTCCTTCCGCGGAGTCTGTAGACTGTTCGGTGACTTTGGTCCACAAAGGAAGGTGTGTGATATACGTGCGGCTCCTCCGCACACTGATGACTTCTCCAGCTGCTGCTGCGATTCATAAAGTGGCCGGGTTTGAGAGTGGGGGGCACGCGGGGGGTGGGGGGGGGGGGACGACAAGGGAACCCCAGGGGCTCTGCTGGGTGTACGTCTAGCGCGAGGAGCGCCTGGTTGCATGAGAGCCCACCGAGGGAGGTTAATGGTGTGCGTGGTTCCTGTTGTGTCCCCTGTGACCTCATATCCAACGACATCCACAGAGCCCGCGATGCGACGCTCGGTTCCCCTTTCACAAACCAAGCAGATCATTCTTATCAGAAAAGGTCCAGCAGGAACGTTCGAGCGCAAGGAAAACTTGGGAAATGTCCCCTGTATGGGGAAACCCCTTGACCGTAACTCGGGGACCCCCCTTGTGGTTTTCATAGGCATTCTGTGCGGACTCTCTCGGTCGCGTCTGCACTGGGGGGGATAAGACGCAGGGAAAGGATGACAGTGATGGAAACCGCTGAAGCAGTCAAGGGAAAATGAGTTGTGCCACTACCCCCTGTCCATTTCTCACAGATTCATTTTCATTTCGACATATCGTAGGTTCTGGATTTTGATGCACTGCCATTGAAAGTGATGTGTGTATTGTTTGTGTAGGTTGAAAGAAAGAAATGAGCAAAGCGGTCTAGTGAGTGTTCTCTTCACATACCTGTTGCGATATGAGTATAATATTTCACAGCTCTAACCTGGTTCCACATCTTTTGTTGCCGCCCCACAAAAAGAAAATTCCCCACATTTTTTTAAGTTATCATAGTGAAAGTGAAAAAATCAAATGGCCGCTCAGTCTGATTATCACGGTGTAAACTCAAGCTAAAAATGTTTAATGCTTTATTTCATATACGTTCTTTTCTTTACCCCCGATAAGAAAATCGTAACAGTAACTTTTCTATTTATTTATCTCGAAACCTCTTTATTAAAGGTTTTCGGATAAGTTCTTATTTCTGGAGGCAGGGAATTCCTGGAGCGTGATCCTACTGCTGAAAAAGAAGGACCGGCCGAGAGCGGTTTTGCGCTGCGCCACCCTGCAATTACCCTTCGCCGCACATTTAAGAGGCACATTCCGTACAAATTCCTCATCCTCGTTCCCTTTCTTTCCCTGCTCAGGTGCAAAGCGGCCACTTCAGGCACAGACAAGATCCCGGCCACATCACGTCCGCCGGCGCCGCCGAATCTGCCTCGGCTCCGTCCACCTTCGCCCGCGCCGGCGCCTCGCACAGGAGCCGTCGGTACCATCACCGGGCGACGTCCCACCCCAGAGCGCACCCGCAGACCTCCCAGAGCTCCCTCCCGCTGGCCTGCGACGAGCCAGAGGAGCAGGAGCAGTGGCCTGACCGGCACCAGCCGGACGGCTGGAGGAGCCAGTGTAGGGGCCACCGGTCGGGCTCCCTCTTCTCCCTGCCCAACGTTGGGTCAGGCAGCTCCCGCTCCACCTGCTCCTCTCCCGGGCCCTCTCCCAGCCCCCACCACAGGAGCCACTCCCTCAACCGGAGGCCGTCCCTCATCCCGCCCTTCCGCCTCAACGTGGACGCTCTGGTCGGGGCCGAGGAGACGGACGTGGACACGGGGGACAAAGTCAATCCGGGCAACGCAGTGGACTTCACGGTGGTGTCTGCGTACATCAAGTCCAACCTGCCACAGACTTGTAGGCCGTCGTCGGCGCCGCCCGAGGACATCGGGCCCTCCCTTTCCCCCGGCGTCTCGGAGAGCGCCTACAGGGCAGCGACACTGGGCCGGACTCCATACAGCTTCTGCACCGACAGCGCCCACTCCACCGCGCTGGGGTCGTGTCCCCAGAGCACCGGTGTGACCGGCAGTGCGGCGCCGTCCCTGAGCGACATGTCCATGAACCAGTCGGACAGCTGCAGCATCATCAGTGTACCAGTAGAAGAGGAAGAAGAAGAAGAAGAAGAAGAAGAAGACCAAGAGTTCTACATTTGATCGACTGCTCTGTAATTTGTGACTCTCCTCAGTAATGAAAGACATCAGGGATGAGACCTTAACAGCGGCTCTACTCTGCCCCCTGGTGTTCGATAGAAAAACTACAGCGACAGTGAAAAGGCACACAAAACTGTATTTAATGCTCTCGTGTGTTTGTGAAAGTTGCTTTTTTTCACATGTAGATTCAAGCTTTGTAAATGTCAGGTCGCATAAAAGTGAATGAAGTTACACATTTAAAGGACCAATCATGTAACGTGTGTATAGATACACTATTCAATAAAACAATTCCCCTTTGTGGTGTGATACACACCACGACATCAAGGGAACCTACCAACCACGATTCTCCATTCATTGACTTACAGGCTTAATCGAAATGGTTTTTTTACGTCATTTTGGTTTGAGCATAGATGGGACTATATCATGAACTTTACATACAGGATAACAATGCACACTGTGGAGTCACAATCCACCAGAATAAATCCGGCTGCTGCGTGCACACCGGACGCAGCACCGAGTTTGGTCGCCCCAAATATAAAAAAGTTTGGTCGCTGGAACATTTGTGCTTATTTCACAAAGTAGAGCAAAGTAGTGTGGACTACCTCAATACTTTTCTTGGGATTCTAAAGGCTTTACTTAATGCTTTCTTTTGTCAATCCATTTGATCCCAATTTGCCCTTATAATGAACATACTTGCTTGTACTTGAAGTACTTCAAGCTCTCAGACAACGTCTCAGTCATGGAATCTCCAGGAGTTGTACACAGCTGTAGACTGATGGGGAAGTTCAACTGGTGGGAAGTTCAACTTCTTCTGAACCCTTTGCTCAATGTCCTGAATGAGTTGTATTGTCATTAAAGGCCACACTGTTGTTCCACGGCTCTGTCTCGGCTGCAAAACCAACAGCGCCCCCTGCTGGTTACAGATGGGGATTAAAAACACCTGGTATTCCCAGGCGGTCTCCATCCAAGTACCGACCAGGCCCGACCCTGCTCAGGGTCAGAGATCAGACGAGATCCGGCGTATCCAGACTGGTATGGTCGTAAGGGACTTACACAAGAGAACTCAGACTCTTTATATATAAGTCAACTAGCGGTTCTCATGACTGTCAAATTGTGTTCTCATCGATTTAGATTTGTGTAAGACCCAACAAATCCACAATGGTTGAATTGTGGAATATAAAAAGAGCCTGAGTTCTCCTGTAGAAATCGCTTACGGCCATGCCAGCCTGAATGACCATAGCTTTCACCAGCAGAGGGCGCTGCTGCCTATCGTGATGGGAATAACAGGGGGCTACCTCCCTACTTTGTTTTGGAATGTACAGCCTTGTACCTCATGCTCTCATCTGTCAATACATTTGAACCTATTTATTCCCCCTCAGGGTACAAAGAAAGGTCCTTTCAGTCGAGGCGATTCCTTTTTTAGTTTTGGCCTTGGTCCCCATATGTTTGTCAGTGATGGGCACTGGATCACTTTAGAAAAACAAGACAAACGTAAATGTCATGAGCGGTTTCATTGTAGATTTTGTCATTGCACGTTGCTGATAAGTGGAACTTTATTCTCAACTTTGAACATACATGTTGGAATTTAAATACAGCTGTTTTTTTGTTGGGGGGGGGGGGGTCATGGTTGAAATATGAATTCCACTATACAACCCGAGGCAACACAAACCCTCCATGGCAGCAGATGATGGAGCTGTAGAGCAACAGAAACGTCCACAACTCTCTTCAACTGTTCAACAGTTCACCTGGTTCTTAAAAACCTCAACAGTTTGACTGATCTACTGACATTCCCTCCGACCTCAGACTCAAGTTCTTCGACGCTCCTACGTCCATCGCCTGCTGTGTGTTGTCGTCACTAAAACTTTTCCCACGGTTCTCCGGAGCCACGCTCGCGTTCCTGCCGGGGGGTTGAAGCCTACGTGGGGACGCGTCCCCTCACGTCGCCCCCCCTCTCCCAGTGCCAGCACTAGTGGCTCTAATCCGCCGTGGCGTACCTGGCAGATCGCTCTGGCGACACCGGCGTTGTTGCAGCCTGGCCCGTACCCCGCACACCAGCATCCCCTCTAATCCCCCCCAGCCCGAACGGCCCAAAGGCCCTGGAGGGAAGTAGGGCACTGGAGGTGAAGCAGAATGAGTCAGTGCGTACTGTGCTCAGAACATCTCTGAGGTCGATCTCTTCAAAACTCTGTGTGCTTTTGCATCGACAGTATTTTCAATCTCTCACAGTCGTCTGCTTTTCTTCTTTTTTGATCTTTATCTTCTCCTTGTGTCCGTCTTGTTCATCTTCACCATCATCTTGTTCCTCTTGACCTCTGCTCCTCGTTCTGTTCTTCTTCTTGTCCCCCCTCTGTTGTTGTTATTCTACTTCATCAGGTGCTTTCCCCTAAGGTTGGATGAACCTTCAAATATGGAATTAATGTTTGTGTGAACCCCTCCTCCTCCTCCTCCTCCTCCTCCTTCTCTTCCTCCTCCTCCATTCATTATCATTCTTTCCCTGCAGGGTTGGAGAGGGGGACTGGGGTGAGAGGTCTGAATGGAGAGCCCGGGGACAATCCCCACCAGTTAGGGATTAAGTTGCTGCCGCGCGGAGAAAGGCGGAGGCGTCGCAGAGTCACACAGACAATCATCAATGGACATGTTTTTTTTCGTGTTGGAGGGAGAGAAAAATTCTCATGGAGTAACAACAACAAGCTGCTGGAAAACCCAGACTGACATGCACGTGCACGTGTTGGGCATTAGTATCCTTTCTGACATGCCCAACACAACCGACAACTAATGACATATTCACTCTCTACCATGACGACGGTCTGAAATGAGTAATTTCTCCCATTAAATTGTACCAGTGGAAATGATTGTACCATGTATCATGTTCCATGATGTTCTGATCAAAAGTTCGGAAGCTGTTAAAGATTTCAAAAACACTGCTGCACCGTAAAACACTTGTGAACAAGGGCTCAACACCCTGAGAACAAACTGAGGATGTTGTCAGGAACGCGGACGTCAGGAGGAAACGTCCCGCAAACGTCCCGCTCAGGATGGCGTCCAGACCACAGATTACATCATGTTCCTGCTGAAGCAATGTCAGCGCACTTTAAGGACGCTGTGCTGGATTATTTAAAGATGTTTTTTATTTTACTTTTAAAGTCTGGACAAGCGGAGTGGATGATTGATGCATGACACTTTAGAGACTGAGAGATTAATCGATTCATTTGGAAAGAAAAAAAAGGTGGCGGCATGAATATCTGTGTAACTTTTTCATAGCAAAGCCTCCAATAGTCCACCAGCCTCCACCGAAGACGGAGGGACACCGATGCTTCTCATGGAGCTGCAGCCTATTCGACCTTTTCATTGACTTGCCTCAACTATACAAACACATCTTTGACGAGGAATATGTTCAAGATTTCCCTCTTGAACTGCCACTTGCCTAGAAAAAGACGTGAACTTGGAGCGCTGAAGCGGCAGGACGGCCTCTGTCCCGTGGCAGGAACAGACGCTGGTGTGCCAGGTCACTTCCTCGGCTTGGCCCGGCGCTGACCGAGTGGCAGGCAGCCGACCACAACCGCGGCGTGAACTCTCAGCTCAAAGAGCGGCGAGGGCGACCGCGTCGTTTAATATTAGCATGCGGCAATGAAATAGTGCCAGGTCCACATAGCCAGCCGCACAGATAGGTGGAGGGTGTGCAGCTTCATGTCAGGCCGAGGCCTAACGCCGAGCGCCACTCCACCCTGACCCCTGACCCCTGACCCCTGACCCCTTTGGAGCAGCGGCTTCCCGCTGTGTAGCCGCTCCAGGGTTCAGAGACGGGGAGCACAAATCGTTATCTCTCCTTCACAAATTGCGAAAAACCTTCCAAACATAACTTTCCTCACAAAGGCCCCCGAGCCGCCCGAAGATAAAAAAAGCTGCCGTTTGTGTGTGATGGCGTCTTTTTGAAGCGATTGTCCCGGGTCAGTCGCCGTGACCGTCTCATCTCCTCCGTCAAAAAAATTCCAAATTCCGCCGCCCAGAGTCTCGGGGAGCGTTTGGGTTTTAAAGAATGCGGCGATTGCATTTAATGAAGCCGAAGCCACGGCTCCACTAATTAGTCAAGTCCAGTAATGGCCGGAATTCCCCCGTCGGACAAAGCGGCCAAATACCTGATGGCGACCAATCGTGTTCTGTCCTTCATGGGAAAAAATGCCCACAATTCATTTCGCTGCCTGCCCCCGTCCCCAATTAGGAGGGACAGTTGAGGGGAGATCACTCCACAGAGGAGTTTCGCTCTGACCAGTTCATCATGTTGTTGTTGTTTTTGTTGTCTTGTGTGCACGTTGTGATTTAATAAGTGCATGTCAATGACGGATAAATCGGTTTGCATGCTAATACATCTGCACTGCTAAGAGCTTGGTTGCTGACTCAAAAATCTGGATATTTCATAGAAACGTTTTGCCACGACATTCTGTAGACACATTCATGGTCACCTGAGGATGAATATGTAGGGATTTTTTTCCTGACGTTTCCTCTGGCGCCAACAGGAGCTCAGAGTCGCCACTTATTCTGTAAAACATCTTGAAATATTTCTGTTGAATTTGCACAAAATTCATGTTCCCCAGATGTTTTACCCCCCCTGACTTTCCCTTCAGCGCCACCATGAAGTTGACATTTGTAGTTGTGTGAGTCCACTTAGGTTTAATTTCAATAACCTCTAATCTAATTAGCTTATTGATTAGCTCAATGTTAACATGCTGAATTAAGATGCTGAACATTACACCAAAATATTGTTATATTAATCATATTGTTTTGGTGAGGGAAAGGACTTTATGTCGATTTTGATTTGAACAGATGTGTGTGTGTGTGTGTGTGCATAGCAGTATTTAACTGTCATATTTTGCTTTTGATTTTGTATTTTGTACCCCAAATTTGTTGTCAGTGGACTTAACCTGGTTTTATTTTTATAAAAAATTAAAAACCACACACCAATAAATGCCCTTGTCGAGCTGCAGCCCATGTCTCTACGCAGGAACTGATAGAAGCTGAAATTCCCCGCTGACTGAGACACGGCTGTTGTTCACCACAGATGCACGTCCATGCTGAGTGAGTCCACATTCCGCAGTGTGAGACCAATTAGAAACGCTGACGCAGCAGCGTGACGCTCGGAGCAGAAAAATGTCTTTTGATCAACGCAACAAAAGGCCAAATGACTTGTATAACACGAGGGGACGTCTTGGTGTGTGTGTGTGTGTGTGTGTGTGTGTGTGTGTGTGTGTTTACAGACATATCTTTTATAATAGTGGTCAAGGCCAAAAAAGGCTACAAGTTGCTGTACCTCAAGTGGCCACTGTGGCAAACTTGCATTAGTGGTAACCATAGGGTTCCTATCTTGCTGCAGGACTGCAAGCGTCCTGGCTGTGTGGTTACTGAATGATTTCATTAATGCTCAATAGATGGACAGCAATAAGCCATTATCAATAAGAACTTGTTAGTTGCCAGGTTGTGGAAAATGACCACTGATGTTTAGAAAAGGGCTTCGGGTTCATCTGGAGCAAAATGCATTCATCCACATAAATATATTTTATGTGGATGAACGCAAACAAGTTCATTATCAATTACAAACATTTATAATTTGAAACAATGAAACAATTCAGTGTCATGCTGAAAGGGGGATTTTTTCCTCAACCTGGCAACTCAAAAAGTGGCTCTTATCCATGACTCATTCTGATCTTCAAAGTACAAGAGAACTATTTACTTACCATTACTAAAGCAATTAAAGTTGTATTCTCTGAACACGTTGTATAACTTATTACTTTCACCTGTACAAAATTAAGAGTGTAATAACACTTCTCGACAGAGCTAGGCTAGCTGTTTCCCTCTGTTTCCAGTCTTTATGCTAAGCTCAATTTGTAAAAATTAAAGAAAAAAGAAAAAGGGGCCAAAAGTGAATCATTCAATTTCACAAAATGTCATGTCAATTATTGATTCAGATCATACTTCGGACTATTAAATTGTTTCTCCACCGATTACATCATGCATCTTCATCCCACATCGTAATTATGATACGTTCATTATCATTTTAATGTTTCTGATTGTCCAATCCATTTTTTTTTTTTTAATGTTCTGTCAGGAATCTCTCTCAGGCCTAATAATAGTCCCCAACAAGTATTGTCCTATAATTAAGATTTCAAAGAGCGTGCATGTGTGCCGCACCGAGCTGTGCGCGTGCACGCGCGCGTGTGTGAGTGTGTGTTTTTTCTCCTCCCTCTGCCTGGTTTGGGATTTGCTGCTCGGTGACATGCCTCCCTCCGCCTGGCTCCTTATAGCCCCGGGGGAGGCAGGAATCCCGGACGAGTGGTACGGACATCGCCGACTGAGACCGGCGGAGCGTTCCCCTCTAAACACGGTCTCATGACCACGGGCCGCCTCGGAGGAACCGGAGCACAGAGGCGGAGAGCCGGGGAGCGCAGAGGACACGTCGCCCCCCGCAGCAGTCGGACACCTGTCTGCAGGTAGGACCCGCATCATCATCATCATCATCAGCAGCAGCAGCAGCAGCATCAGCATCATCATCCTCATCATCATCAGAACGAGCGATGTGGACTTTTGAAGTTATTGCAACTATAGTCCATTAAGTCATATAAGGTAAAAAAAATAATATATATATATATATAGACACTTATTATTGTCTTAAGTTTATCTTTGCAATGGTCCTAATGTTCACTTGTTTACTTTGAAGTATGCTAAGAATATGTTAATAATAAAATAATCCATCTCTTAGTGGAGCAAGTATTCTGCTCACGTCCTTGAAAATTTGCAATGTAACTTTAAAAATAAATAAATAAATTAAATGCTCACAAAATGTATGTTAATAAAATTGAAGTGGGTTGTCAATGGGAACAGTACAAATAAAGATTAAAAATGTAATTTGGCTTATTATTTATAATAATTATAGTGCATCAATGGTGATAGTCAAGTTAGATCTAGTTTTAATCACTTAATATTCGGCAGTTTAATTAAACCAATAACTGTATATACTATTGTATTATCATGAAAAGTATACAAGTGTGGTCCCAAACTCTGAGACCCCACTAAAAAATTATAAAGACAATGTTTATTAAGTATATGTACCGAAGCCAAGTACTGACGTAATGTGCTTATTTATTTTTCTTTTTATGATTAACCTGCATAAGCTGATAAGGCTGCAGGCACTTGATCGCACACAGTGATGTTAAGAGTCCGTCATTATTATTTTTGTTAATCTCACCGACGGTGCCTTGCTCATGTCTCCAGCTCTACTGTGGTTGCCTATTTGCAAACATGCATAAATTATAACCCAAACATAATTAATCAACAATATGGATCAAATGTTTGCAAAATCCCATAGAGAATATGATGACAAATTGCTCATTGTTCGATAGCACTGACACAGATCTAATATATTGTCTCCTTTTTTTTCTGATTTTCTGATTTTGTTTTCCAGAACCACCTGTTGCACCCTGAGGACACGTCCCCCCCCACACCCGCCCTCCCGCCCTCCCTCCCTCCCTCCTGCCCCGCTCTGAGGAAATGTGTCGCCCGCCAGCGGCCGCTTCACTCCTCATCTTCCTCTGGCTGGTGGAGCGGAGCCACTGCGACGGCAGCAGCCTGCAGGAGAGCATGGCGGCGCTGCACGCCCGGTTCGCCCTCGGCCTCTACCAGACGCTCACCGAGACGGAGAACGACTCCAACCTGATCGTGTCTCCCGTGAGCGTCTCCCTGTCCCTGGGGCTGCTGCAGTTCGGCGCCCGGGGCAACACGCTGGCCCAGCTGGAGGGGACGCTGGGGTACAACGTGAACGGTACGTCGGTGTGTCTCGTGCTGTAGGGAGAGAGAGGGGCTGTGGGGGGACTACTGCTGCTGCTGCTGCTGCTGCTGCAGAGCACAGTGGTGTCTGGAGCCATAATACCTGCCTGCCTCCACACACCAACCTCTAATCTCATTAACCACTCCTGCAGCTCGGCCCCAGGGGTCGAGAGGTCAGTGTGTTCAATTATGAACAAAATGCGAGCGGCAGCTGCTGTTTCTTTTACCTCTCCTGGTGTGAGCTCTCACACACACACACACACACACACACATCACGAGAGGTCAAGGATGGAGATGGCTGATGCGGGGCTCTGGTTTGGAAGGATGACTTCTTGGCACATCATTTTGAACTTGAGAAAACTGTTATTTTCAACAATTTGTTTTGTGTGCAAATGGGGAATGTGCCAAAAGACAATTTCTCAGAGCTCACGGTGCCTTAACGTTACCCGTTTTGTTCAAGCAACAGCACAAACCTCAAAGATATTCAATTTACAATGATATAAAAATAGCGAGAAGCACAATTCTCATATTTGAGAGGCTGGAAGAAGGAAATGTTTGTCGTTGTCTGCTTGATGAATGACTTGAACTATTAGTAAATTATTCGAATGGTTACCACCTGATTATCTTATCGTTTCAAAAATCAAAGATCGTGTATTTGAAAGTTAGTAAAACACGCTGAAGGCCAGTTTGTCGTGTGTAGCGACTGCGAATAGAAAATGCTCATCTGTTTCTGACACTGGCTGTTTTTTTCTGGGTGTATAAGAGATTACAGGCAGATATTCATCAAGAAGAACAGAGTTGCAGAGGCTGATGAAACCCAGAAGCCTATATTCAAAATAAAGACTGAGACAAATTTCAACTCAAAGCGGTAGAACCAGAATAATAAAGAAAAATGGAGTCTATACATATAGAGAAACATATAGACAGACACAAAGAGATACAGTAGATATGGATGAAACAGTATCCATAAGGAAGTTAGATTACAAAAAGACAAAAAAAAGATGACACATCTATCCCCTCCTCAAAATCAGAAAACCCACAACACACGCCGAAAAAAAAAGAAAAGAAAATGAAAAACGTGCTCGAGCACGACGGGGGAAACAACCTTCGACTGGCCGCTTTCTTCCTGCTCGTACATAACACGCTGAGTCTCTCAGGACTGCGGCGTGTTTGACTCCAGTTGAGTGCATTAAGCGAAGCTTACACTGAGGCCAATGAGCCTCCTCCTTGTGCACGGTCCTGCGGGGAGATGGTGTGAACTCAGTTAAACTTGTTGCCAAAACAAGCCGGAGGCTGTTGAGCGGAGTTTCACACTTTTGTTCACAGCTTTTCAGCATCGGTGCCGACGATCAGATGCGAACGCGGTGCAAAACAAGACGACGCTGCGAATAATTCACCGGGTTCTGCAGATGAGTGGAGGGGAAATCTGTTCCTGTGCATCTTACTCATCGAAAAAGTTTGAACCAAAGTCTCCAGTTCCCATGAACTTGCCACTGCTGGCGAGTGACGCGCCACCCGCACCACCCGCACCACCACCTCTGACCCCGTTCCCCTCTGTGCTCGTCCCTGTCGTTGCAGACGCTCAGGTGCAGGACCTGCTGCTGCACGCCCGCGGCGACGTGAGCAACAGCAGCCAGGGCATGTGGCTGCAGCAGACCTGCACCTTGTTCGTGCAGAGCGGCGTCCGGCTGCTGACGGAGTTCACGCAGCACGCCGCAGCCTGGGCCAACGCCAGCGTGGTGCGCGCCAACTTCAGCCAGCCGCACCGCGCGCGCAGCCATCGTCAGCCGGAGAGATCGGGCCACAGCCAAGGTAATCAGGACTGTATAAAAAAAAATAAAAAAGGCGTATGGACCTAACTTGTGTAATATGAAAGGAATGGCTTGTAGTGAACCCACAGAGACTTATCCTCAGTTCTTGTTTTTAGTTTTATAGCACCTTTACTGTACGATTCAGCTGTTTTTTAACCAGCAAACAAGCTCTGATAAAGCCCCTGCACGCTCCCCACCCGCCTCCAAACAGACACAGTTACTGACCGGCTGGGGAAAGAAAATGTAATATTTCAAACCAAAGAGATGGATGTTTTTTCTCAGGAGTTGGTGGAGATGAAAATGGAGCTAAAAAGGAGACTCCGGTGCTTCTGTTTCTGCTGGAGGTTTACTGAGGCCACTGTTTATGAGTTATTGTGGCTCTTATTGTGTTGTTATAACTTTTCTAATTCTAATTCTAAGGTCATGAAGCAACCAATAGATTTTTATTCAGACATTTTTCCATCAGCGAACAGAAAAAACTCAAATAAAACATAATAATGTGGAGAGGAAATATGTTGTATGTATAATAATATGCTTTTCTTCCGTCCGTTGCACCCGACCACATGAGTCAAACACTCAGGACGTCTGAAAGATGAGTTGCACGTGCATTTACGTTAAACCCTGACCTCCTCTCGTTGAACCTCCAGACGAGACGTGGCCCCTCCAGTCGGGCGGCAGCAGCGGGGAGCTGTCGGGCTCCGGCGAGGCCCAGGCAGAGGCCCTGTGGTGGGGCCGCCGGCTGCAGATGGCCCTGGTCAACACGGTGGCCTTCAGGGGCGTGTGGCAGAAGCACTTCCTCTTCACCAACACGCAGAACCTGCCGTTCACCCTCGCCGACGGCAGCGCCATCAAGGTGCCCATGATGTATCAGGCCACAGAGGTCAGCTTCGGTAAGAGACACCCAAAAAAAGAGACGGAACAGATGCAAATAAGTCAGCGGAAAGATTTTAGAACCTGCACATTCTGAACTTGTTTGCCAGGTCAGTTCAGGACGGCGTCCGACCAGCGCTACACGGTGTTGGAGCTGCCGTACCTGGGCCGCTCTCTGAGCCTGATGGTGGTGCTGCCCAGCGACAGGAAGACGCCGCTGTCCTCGCTCGACTCGCAGCTCAACGCTCGGCAGCTGGAGTCCTGGGACGCCGGCCTGCGCAGAACCAAGATGGACGTCTTCCTGCCCAGGTGATCATGCCGTCCGAAGAAAATGTTGGGCTAGATGACTAAAGACGTGATGGGAATGACCTACGCATTATTTTTCTTTGACATTTACAGGTTCAGAATGCAGAACAAGTTCAACCTGAGGGCGGTGCTTCCCGCCATGGGCATCAGTGACGCCTTCAACCCGACAGCC
Source organism: Scophthalmus maximus (assembly GCF_022379125.1). Taxonomy (NCBI): domain Eukaryota; kingdom Metazoa; phylum Chordata; class Actinopteri; order Pleuronectiformes; family Scophthalmidae; genus Scophthalmus; species Scophthalmus maximus. Next base: position 4,584,167 of record NC_061528.1, read on the forward strand.
GCTGACTTCACAGGAATATCAGGTCATTAGAGAAATGTTGATTTTCATCATTGTCAGATTTAGCAGAGCGCAGGTCAAACTGCGGCGACTCAGCTGACAGTTTGCTTCTCCCTGCAGTGGACGAGGGTCTTTATGTGTCCGACGCCTTCCATGAAGTGAGAATAGAAGTGACAGAAGACGGGACGAAGGCCGCTGCTGCCACAGGTAAAGAGAAGGAGAGAAGAATAAAAGAAGAACTGAAGGGGTTATGATATGCGGTTGCTAATAAGACAATTTTTTCTTTGCAGCCATGGTGCTACTCAAACGATCCCGTGCTCCGGTTTTCAAGGCGGACCGGCCGTTCTTGTTCCTGCTGCGACAGAGTAACACAGGTACAGTGTTTACTTTACACTGGAGAACTTCACACTCTTACACAGTCCGGGCTAAAGGCCAGTCCTGCTCGGACGATCACGCCAGATGTTCTACAATGTTTCAGCTTATAGCTTATAGTTTTCATCTTTTTGCTGCATTGTTTTTTATTTTCTTTAAAAAAAATTAAAAAACTCTACCAGGCACTAGTAGGTTTGACTTGAACATCTGCAGTCTACCTTCATTTTAGTAAAAAACAACAACTGTATCTTGCTCCTCAGTGACATCGAGCTCAAACATTTTAAACACACGCTGCTGTAAATACATAGAGCACCAAATGTGCATCAATCCACAGCGGAAAATAGTCCCCTAAAAAATGCAGCATTTCTTCCTGTTTGAACTAAAACAAAAAATCATCTGTACGGTAGAAGAAAAAAAAGCAACCGAGCTTTAAAAACCCAGCAAAGATTTAAAAGTGAGCTGGAATATTAAAATGTATGATTTACAGTTAGAGACCCCATGTGTGGGAATTCTGACTTTAGTGACCTCTAGTGGTGGAATAAAACAACGACAGGCAAGGTTGAATCAGGAAAGATTTTCTGGATGTCTTAGGTAGAATTACAAAGACGTTGGTATCGCAGGTATTCAACAAAACGTGACTATGAGGAATAAACAATGATATAAGTTAAGTGTTCCTTATTTTTTGTTGTGTTCTCCTTTTCAGGTTCCGTCTTATTCATGGGCCGAGTGATGAACCCAGCTGACCAGGCACCCTGAAATCATTTACACCCCAGCCCCCTATTTCACTACCAGTATTTATTTGTGGACCAACGGGAGGGTCCGCGGACACTTCAGGAAGAGGGACAATATTTTTGTACATATATGTAAATAAAATTTTAATACATGTTTTTTACAATTTTTGTTGTTTTGATCCTTTTTTTTCTTTTCGTTTTGAGGATTTTCTAAGCGACGCCCCGACGAACACGGAGGAAACACGCGGCGAGTCACGTCTTTACAGAACACTTTATTCACATGGCCCTTCACAGTGTAAAATAGAAACTTTATTCATGGAAATACTTACAAAAAGGCCATATTACGCGGAACATTCTCTTTTAAATAGTACTCTAGGGTTATTTACATCTTTACAGTGTATTCAAAATACTCTTTTGGTAACGGCCTCTTCACAAACAAAAGACAAAGTTATGGCAGATTTTGGTCCCTGTCCGAGGAGGGAGGGAACAGGAAAAGGGGAGCGGCCCCCTGAATCGGAAATCAACTCTTGACCTCTAGACCTCAACTTCAGATTATTTGTGTATATTTGAGAACAAAGTGGAAAAGGCCCGAAAAAAAAAAGGTTTCCTTTTCTCTTTTAAATTACGTTAAATAAACATTCTCAAATGTACACAAGTGCATTAATGGTTAAGTAACAAGGAGTTGGTTTGAGATTCACGGAAGGGAGAGAGGAGGGATGGGCAGGTGGGGGGGGGGGGGGGGGTGGGGGGGGGGGGGTTGACGTTATTTGGCAGCGACCAGCTCATTGGCGGACAAGCTGGCATCCGAGACCTCGGTTCATCAACACTCCAGGGGGACGACCGTCGGTGTTGCATATCAGGCGTTTCACAAAAAGAAAAGATAAGATGGGTGGTGGTGGGGAAAAAAAGGAAAATGCAGGCTCCAATGTTATTGCTGATCGCGATGCGTTAAGTATCAGTTCCTGAGCTTTGTGTCCCTGTAATTTCAACATTTGTAACCAATCTTGTCGCATCAATCACAAGTATTTGACTTTTTACCGCGATGCCCTCGACGAGAACCTGCGGACGCACTCAGACTTTTTAAGTTGACCGTCTACAAGAGTAACGAAAGCAGCGGATCTTATTTATTCTTCCCCCGTGGGGGGGGGGGGGGGGGGACAAAAACATTATTATTATTAATTCTTACGTTACAAATTCATACACGTTTAAGAGCACAGGAATGGAGTGCTTCAGTTAATGGAGTGTTGAACGTAAAATTTTAAAGTCGGACTCTCGTCGTCCTCCCACAAGACCGAACCACCTGAAGAACAGAAAGTGAACCAATGAAAGAAGTGATGAAGAAAAGTGTTTTCGTTGAGCGTCTCCGCCGGACCCCGTTCGACCCTGAGTTGGCAGAAAAACGCGCACACACACAATGCGAATCCCCTTCCTCCTGTAACATCAGCACAAAGGTCACCAGAATTGTCGTCCCCCCCCGCCCGCTCCAGAGATTATTCTCCGTCGTTTGTTTGTCGCTTTAAAAAAAACAAAGCCGATCAAATTATGGGAGGAGAATAATCGAGGCGAACGCACAAGGGACAGGCTTCACGGCTCAGAAAGCAAATGTTCTACAGGCAAAAAGAGAAATCCCATGGCATAGGCAAACAACTTCACCTGCAGCAACAAAATGCTTTCCTCCGTGCCCCCCCCCGCCCACCCCCCCCCCCCCCCCCCCCCCCCCCCCCCCATTTCTTCTGTGTAAACCAACAATCAGTAATGCTTATGAAACGAAGAGAGTCCACCTGAGAGGTGAAAGTTTTGAGAGCCGGATGCCGCCGTCGTCGTGTCTCGACTCCGCAGGGGCCCAGGGAGGAAGAGGAAGAGGAGGAGGAGGAGGAAGAGGAGGGATGAGGGATGAGGGGGGGAGGTGGAGGGTTGTCGAGTTCATTCTCAGAAAAAAATCATTCTGGGATTGAACCGGTCTCAGGGATTGAACGAGTCCATGTGTACCATGTTGTTGGATCTGTTGTGGATCTCTTCCAGGAAGTTTTCCAGCTGCTCGATGAGAACGCGCTTCTTGAACCTTCGCAAAGGACAAACGGTAGAAAAAAAATAATTTTATAATCACATTTTCGTATTTAAGTAAAAAACGTGTAGAGGAGGGTTGGACTCGTTACCTGGCCGCCTCTTTGATGATGTTTTGTAGGAATATGAGCCGAGTGTCCAAAGTGCCCTGGATCTGCTTCAGGAGGAGGAAGATCTTCTCGTAGTCTGAAGTGAGTAAAACGTGAGTGGGGATTAATCACTTTATGTGAACAGCTAAAGTCCTCGATCCAATTCACTGTCATAAAATATCGTCTCATCATCAAGCCGATTTGTTTTCAGGCTGCAACTCACGATCGTTTTCTATTCTAGATTCATATCTCGTTTATTTGTTTGTATTATATATACGTATATTATACGTCCTGAGATTACTCGACTTGTTGGATTAACAGATAAAATCAACAACAACAAAAAGCTGACACCACAGAATACTAAACTACTCAATGGTTGATTCATAGAAAAAGATCTTTTCAAGATTTCTTTACAGAAGACTTTAAAATTATGAACTCATAAATAAAAGCACTTAAGATTAAAAATAAGATTATGCTATCATAGAATTTAAAAAATAAATAAGTTAGTTTTAATGAAAAGAATTTAGAGGGACAGTCTCTTATGTGCATTTCACTATTTCTGGTTAAGCAGTCTGATTGCTGTGGGAAAGATTATATTAATGTCAGAAGATAATTCACAAGAAACTGCAGAAGAGGAATACAAAAAGATTTGTTAAGAAATTTAACAGAAACAGGGACTTTTATCACCGTTCTTTTCATCATGTTGTTACTGTTAAAATGTCCCAATTACTACACATGTCACATGTTCACTGACCTAACACACTGTATGTCTCACCTTCACACATCTGCTCTGCTCTGTTCTGCTCGCTGAGCTTTCCTATTCCTTCCCTCACTTTAAAAGGACGTTCATAAACAGCATTAAGTTGCCATACATGGAAAAATAAAAAGAGAAAAATAAAAAAAAAGGAATCAAGCGTCACAACTTCAACTTTCTCATCACATCGACTTAACATCAATGTGCAACACTCAGCCTGCAGATTTATGTAAAGACAAATATTCTTCCATTTCTTAAGTATATATTAGCACAGCAACATTACAGTCCAGCTGATTCTTTCATTTTCTTCAAACCCCCCTGAGACAGATGATTATTCTACTCACGCCTGCCAGGTTTCCTGATCTCCTTGGTGATGAGTACCCTCAGCTCGTTGTTGACCTTCGTCGTCTCGTTGTGAATGTGCTTCTTCAGAGCCGAGGGCGACAGGTAGCGGGGCGGCTGGTCGTCCACCAGCACCATGTTCAATCCCTCCTCGTCGCTGCTCAGTGGCAGCTCGTCCACGCCCCGGGGTTGCCCGTTCTCCTCGTCTTCGCCGTCTTCGTCCTCCCCGTCCCCACTATGCCGGAGGTCCTGGGGGTCCGCGGCCACGTGGTTCTCTTGGTGGTTGGCCGGCCCCGACGGGTGATCCAGCTCCGAGTCCGAGCCGCTGTCCGAGCTGTAGTGGTTCTGATTCAGGTGGTTGATGATCAAGTCGGGTTCGGGTGCTCCGTCATTTATGTCCATGTCTATTAAAGGGTTAGAAGATTAGAAAGGGAATTGCTGAAGAAAGATTTTCAACATGACACAAGTTAAGAAAAAAAGATTTAAAAAATTCCCATCAACGTTGTAACGTGACCAATGTTTACATTGTGATGTTAAGAACTGCTCAATGATCGGGAACAACCTCGGCTGTTTCCCGGAATCAATATTTCAGTTGCAAGAGGCATCACAACACCTGTCGTGGTAGTCTCAAAAACAAACCTCACCTGCGGTGGGTCGGGGGCTGGCGGGGGGCGTGACCGGAGGCGTGTACGCCCGGCCCAGGCGCAGCAGAGGCGACATGCAGCGCCGCCTCTTGGGGCCTCCGCCCTGCATGTTGCTGCTGTCCCCCGGTCGCTTCCCTTTGTTCTGAGGGCCCGTCACAAACTCGTCGGCCTCGTCGATCATCATGCCCTGAGGGGAAAGGCGAGGGGGAGATTGAATGATTATGATTCCACATCATTTCATGTGGCGCTTCCTTAATGAAAGAGGCTTTTCAGGGGGCCTTACCTTCTTGTCCAGTTTGAAGGGGTTGCCGAACGTGTGCAGGCGTTTGGGCTGCTCGGGGTCGGCGTCTCGAAGGGGCTGAGGAGCAGCTTTGAGGAAGTCCTGGTAGTTGCCCATCTGGGCGATTGGCACGCTGTGGAGCTGGTCTGTACAGGAGAAAAGGAAATTCACAACATGGAGGGAGGCAATACAGAGCGCGCATGACGAAAACTAAGAGAGGTGGGGGAGAAGGCCCGGCCGCTTACCTGAGTCTTGCCCTCTGAGATTACAGACGCCGGTGTTGAGCAGATTTCTCCTCATTCGGCTGAGCTGGTCCAGCAGGTGGCTGCGAGGGATGTCGTAGGGATTCCTAAAGCTCTGAGGTTTCAGGCCCTGGTGAGGACAAGGAAGCAAAGGGAGGAGAGTTCAAATTCAGCTTCACTTCAAGTGGAGAAAGAGGGAGTCACTTTGATTGTTAAAGGAAAGTTAAATGATCACCGGACCTTGTTGAGCAGTGCCAGATGAAAGCCTTGGAACTCTTTGGGGTTGAGCTCGAGGGGCAGAGTCGGACCCTCTCCCGTGAGACTCTGCAGCTGCTGGATGAAGTTCCTGCGCTGGGCCAGAGACGAGCCTCCGCCGCGCCAGCGCACCTTGATGCCGGCCTCCGGCGGCTGCTTTTTGCCAATCAGGGCGATCAGGCGATCGTATTCGATTTTTGTCTGGAAATAGGAACAAGTGAGCTTACTTGATGGTAACCACAATAAAACGTAGAAACACTTTCTTTTAATCTCCATATTTTGCTTTTATGAGCAGAATATACAACTTAATGTATAATAAATGGCTAACAACACACTATAGTGAAAGTATAATGTAAGTCATGTAAATAGTATTAGGGTTTATTAATGTATAATCCTCCAGTTGGCAAATTAATGACAATACTGTTGTAACAATATGAAATATGTAGTCACTAATATTGTTCGTTTATGCTAAACGAAACTTTATCAGATATAATTAAATTGCACTGACGTTGGGTCTTTCAATTAAGTAAAACAATACGATTCTTTATCAATAACAAAAATGTTTATATGTATAATGTTTTTCCAACTAGCAAAATGAGCTTAACATGCTCAGCGCATTAGTGTTTCATTTTACATTAGTCTTACAGAAACTATAAGAATGAAATTGACAATCTTACAGTAGATAATACTTTGTCTGAACTTCTTTTGTACTGTACATTGAGAGCAGATCTTCTGCTGTTTGTGCCTAAACAGAAAACAAACCTGCTGACTGAGCTTCTTCAGGTAGGAGACGACGCTGTAGCTCAGGCCGTACTCCATGTTTTCCGCCAGCAGGTTCGGTGCTCCCATGATTCTCATGGCCTTCCTCAAAGACTGTGGAAAGAAGGAAGCAATAAGACCTCATCTTCCATGGTTTTAGCGTGTTAATAAAACAGTAACTTAAAGTAACGTCAAGTCCACCGACCCCGATATAATATGGAGGCATGGTCTTCAGGTAGTTCTCAAAGGATTGTCGCCATTTGATGGTGGGCTTGAACTTGTGCACTTTGATCAAGTCGTCTGCAAAAAGGGAGCGAAAATGAAAATCTATAGAGAAATTAAATTCTAAAAATAACAGGATCACACGAGGGAGAATGAATCCTGCAGCCTTACCCAGAAGTGGCAGAAGCACGGGGTAGTTGTAGGGCATCACAAACAGATTGACACAGTTGAGGGCCGTGCTGGCCTTTAGGTAGCCGAAGGGTTGGCCCAGGTCGCTGTACTTGGCACTGTTACATACGAACACCTAAAACACAGAGCCATAAAAATCAGCAAAACAAAAAAACAACCTGGAGAAATGTGGGTTAAAATGTTTCTGTTCATTCTCCCTCCGTCTGACAGCAAATCTGTGCTAATTGTGCATTTCTAACAACCATAATAATCATCACGGGGAAGTGTTTACATTATTGTATTCAAAAAATATTATATAAATGGAAACATGTGGACTCTCCTCTCGATTTGACTTTAATCTCTGGAGCAAAACCGTTGAACGATCTGAAGGTGGCAGCAGAGGAAAGAGCCTGACACCTAATGAAAAGGTTTTTCTCATCTACCCGCAGTGACCAGTTTAATTGCTGGACTATGAGAATGATTTGTACATTTTTAAACTTTGGATTTCAGCTTTAACTTTGAGGTCCTTTCTCAAAAAAGCGTTTTTTTTTGTTTTGTGTGTGGGTGTGTTTCCTGTACCTGCCAGCAGGTGTGCGGGGACTTCCTCTCCAGGATGTACTGCGTGAGAGGCGACGGCTCCAGCTCGTACTTGTCGAAGGGCACCTTGTCGATCACCATGGGCTCGGCGTCCAGACAGGAGAAGCGTACGTGGGGGTGGGCTGAGCGAGGCGGCTGGGATAGGGAGACGTAGATACTGTTATTATAGTACATATTTAAAAAACACATTAAAATGATAACACTGCACTTACAGGGAAATGAACTGTATAATGACTGTAACACTGACTAAATGACTTTGTAGCACCGCTATTTTTTAAATCTGTGTTTTTAAAGGAGCCATGCTCATAATTTTGTGTTTTGCTGAATGACAATAAAAAGGAATCTTGATGTTTTCTCACCAGCGTGGGGGAGTTCTGGTCGGGCCAGAAGGCCTCGGGGACGGGCCAGTGACCGATGGGTACACCGGTTTTGGGGTTGGGTCGAACGTAGATCAGCTTGTGGCAGCAGTGCCACGGCTGCAGACCGGACTTCAGCGCCTCAGCTGGAGCGTCTGCGCAGGAAAATACAGGGGGGGGGGGGGGGGGGGGGGGGGGGTCATTTTACCGGCAGCAGCTCAGACAAGAAAACATAAAACCAAAGAAAATGTTTTTGTTAAACTGAAACGGTTAAAACGCAAAGGTTTAAACAGTCACATCCACCAGCTGTTCATGAAAAGCTCAGAGGAAGAGGATTAGAGAAAAACAGTGAGTGGGAGCGAAAGAGAGCGAAGAGGTCAGACGCGGCGCAGTGGTTGTCAACAAGGTCGAGAAATTAAGTCAGGAATGAATTCCACTTAGACAAACAAACAAGTGTCTCTTACCCTCGAGCGGCGGCGGGTCAGGCCCCGTCTTCTCAAAGTTGATCACCACTCCGCTCTGGATCTTCTGCACCAGAGACTCCAGACACTGATTCAACATGCGCTGAGAGAACACGCTGTACGATCGCCCTGCAACACACACACGCGCACACACACGTATGAGAACAAATCTGGAGAATGTGTGAACAAATTCAACAGAAATCTAGGGGTTGGACTACAATAGATTTTTAGTACTTGTCAAATCTGGATCCTTTCAAATCCATTTGATGGCGTCCATCAGTTGTTTTTTTCTTTTTAAAAGGCACTAATTTGAGATGATTGCTTCACTTTTTAGATCTCTGCCAACACTTGAGAGACATAACTGTCTCATTAGCTGCTAAATATTCAATTTTCTCCTTCTTTTTGTCTGCCTGCTGAGCAGGTGCTGAGCAGGTGGAGGTGTTCAGTGGTGTTCATCCTGAATCCCACATGAGCCATTAAAAAAAACAAAAATAATGAGCTAAAGGAGATGAAAGAGAGCTGCACAATGCGTCAAATGTCTACAGTACATTGTGGGAAGTGAATTATTACCGTGCTTTGTTTTTTTAAAAAGTAATTTATATAATAGCTCATTTTACTTGAGGAAAAGAAAACAAATTAACGATTAATTCTGAGCCCTTTTGACATTTCTCTTAGCAATTATCTGATGTGTCTAAATCAGCGGATACCTCCGCCAAGGCTAAAGCCCTTTTTCGCCATGTTAAAGATAGTCAAATATAATAATTCCTGGAGCCACATGCTCCAAAATGTAATGGGTTTTTCCTTGGGTCGTGTCCAACCCCGCCACTAAATTTCATGGAAATCGCTTTCGTAGGATTTGAGTTATCCTGCTGACAGACATGTGAACGTAATGAATACAATCAGGTCTTTCTGATGAAGAATTTTCCAGCCTTTTTATTTAGATAAATATCTGTAACTTAAATTTTTTGCATGTAGCTTCTTCATGTGAGAGAAGACAAAGGATTTTTGACTCAAAGCTTAAGAACCTCCGTATTTTACCAACTTAGACCCAGATCCAAAATGGTGACAGCTGTCAGAGGTCAAGCACGAGTACAAATTTATCACCCAGCCCGACAATATTCCAGGATGAAAGAACACGCACACACACACTTAAAAGTAGAGGGCTCTTGCTTTCATATAAAACTCTGCAGTCTGACTACACACGCGCCGAGCAATTTCAAGTGCATCGCTACTTGACAATGTGCTTTATCTTTATGGGCTCGTATCAGTCTTTTACACAATGGATGCAAAAGGAAGCATCTGCAGAAAATTCAGCTCTAACGCTCCGATTGGTCGCAGAACAGTAAAGGTCACGTTTTGTTCCCACCGTAAATCGGGCTCACGCTCTCACGAAGCTACAACCGATTATTCTAATTCCGGCTCCTGGCCATTCGGTGCCCTCCAACTTCACCTCCTGTGACCTCGCCGTGCACCCGCTCACTCGTTCGTTTTCAAAAAGGGCCGTGGGCTTTGTGTCAGGTCTGCCATCAGCAGTAATGGACGGGGGCAGCGTGTACTGTAGAGGGCCCGTCAGTGACAATGGAGCTGTGTCATGTTCTGCATTCAGCACCACTGTACTGCTCCACAGAGCTTTGGCGTGCTCTGCCTCTCTGTGTGTGCGATAATCTTGTCGACGTTCCAGTCTGTTCCTCCTGCCGCCGGCAGCGTCCATAACCAGGCAAGCATGAGGAATGGAGACAGGAGGGACGAAAATCTGAGTGGATGTTCTTGACAACTGATCCTGGACCGGGTAGGAAAACCTTTTCACATTTGCTGCTGAAGTGCACTTGAGCAAAGCGACTCAACCTCTCAGAAAACAGCTCCAGCTGAGCATGCTCAGTTGTTAAAACAAGAGCATGCAACAGGGCGTGAGCTCCGCTCTGGTTCGCCCACCAAACTTTGAACCCTTTGGAGCTCGCACCGTCTTCTCACGATAAGAAGACGTAGAAGGCAGTTTTGCGCAGGACTAAACTAGACAAAAAAGCCTCGCATCAAACAACCACCACATTCGTCACGATTTGCACCGAAGATGAACTCAGCGGATCTGTCAATCGTTGTCGATGAAAGCACGTGAACTCCCGCACTCTGCCTACCTCCAGTGACCTCGCACATGGGCGTGATGGGAGAGTCGTCGGGCGGGACGCCTCCAAGGGGTTCGGGCTCAACCGAGGCGTTGCCGGCGATCCGCAGCACCAGAGCGAACAGCCGTTGGTCCCAGCGGAAGGGCTCCTTGGTCAGCTCGCTGCCCGGCAGCGGAGTGGTCAGAGGCAGGTGGAGCTGGAGGAGACGATGACAAGTGTCAGTGACAAGGGGAACCGCAGATCATAACTAGAGACAATTTTGGTCGATATGATGATACACTGTATGAAAATGGGAATAATGATGGTATTTGGGTCACTGCATAATTCAAAAACAGCTATTTCCATTTGATTATATTATATATATAGGCTGCAAGTAGAGTCGACCTCCTCGGCCTGAAGAGGCACGGAATTATTATTATTTTTTTTACAGGAGAAATTAAACTGTGGCTGCAGAATTAAGGATTAAATCTAACGCATCTGACCTTTGTAAGTTTTGCATCTAAAGCTACCGACGACTACACGACTTAATGAAGTTCTTCTCCAGCTCGCAGGGAAGAGCGTCACAAATATTCAGCGCGGATGGTAAGATGCAGAGGACAGAGCAGAAATCAATAATTTACAGTTGAGCGAGTTACTGAGTCACCGAGAGGACCACGGCTTTAATCCGACCAGCAGACCCCGGACGAAATCATCGCAATCACGCTCACACGACTGAACATTATTAAAGCTAAAACGATAAACTATATTTAAATCAAACGACTGTCACGAAATGAAGCTGACACTGCTTCGATAAATCAATTAATCCACAAAGGTGGAATCAAAAAAGGTGCCCTTTCCAGTTTGTTGTTGGACTCGCTAAAGTTTTATAAAGACCATTGATGATTATAAAACAAGAACAATCAATGGTTAAAAAAAACAAAAGTTTGAGATATTTGAGAAGGAAAATCGCCAAAAACTGGTTGTGAAGAATTTCAAGAGACATTTGAACCATTTTCCGACATTTTATAGATCAAGTGATTAATCAATTAACTGAAAAACTGAAAAATGTCAGTTGCCAAATCCTGTTATGATGTGACGAGCTTTACAGCTTCCATCGTTTATCTAAGATAGAGATATTGAACGAGGTGGTAGCTGACAGTGAGAGAGGTAGGACGTGTTGCTGTGGGACTGTTTTGCAGCACATAGTCATGGGACGTTTCTAATTTTAACATACGACATAATAGCAGTGGCTTTGTGAACCTAACATTAGTTAGCCTCAGTGACACACACACACGGTGGGGAAAAGGGGGTTTGATGCTTGTGTTAAAGTGAAACATTGTGGAGTTGTCATCCAGCCACGCAGGACGCGCTCCTGATTGGCTGGGACCCCTCATCTCTCTGCGGGGGGGGGGATGTAAGGCTGACCTCGTCTTGGACTCCGCCGCCGCTCGTCAACTTGTTGCCGTCGGTGATGGCGATTATGATGGCGGGTTCGAGGAAGAAGGGATTCCTTCCCTACAAAGACAGGGGAGGAAAAAACAAAAAAAGATATTCTCACACAAAATGTAAAAATGGAAATATGAGAGCAAACAATAGAGCGTTCATAAAAGCCAAGAAAAAATGTTATATTTGAGTTTAACTTCAGCTTATTTATAGCACATTAAACTCACCATCACATAGAGAAGTTATAAGGATCTATTTTAAGAGAGTGGGTGTGTGAAAGAGAGAATTAAGTCTAAGGAATAAAAAAAAAGATACAGGAAAAGAACAGTGGTGATTACATCTATACCACTGCGTGAACAGATGCGGCGGATGTACACTATCCTCCACCATGAGGCAGAGTACATTACCAGGGAATCTATACGAATCCTCTTGCCTGCTAAGACGCTGGAATATTTCATGACATCAGCATTCCACACACACACTGACAAAAAAATGAAACCGGAGCGGCAACCGCATTTATCTCCACAGAAAAAGAAAAGTGGCCCGACAGGTCCCGTCGGTGAGCGGTCATGAGAGTCATGCAGACTCTTCATAAAGGGCCGTCCTGTTCCGACGGGCGCTGCAGTTTGAAAATGTACCTTAAGGCTGTGGTGTCTGCTGAATGATGGATTTGTCCAGTTACTTAAGAAATAAAAAAATAAACAGCACAAAGTAAACAGAGCGGGATACCACCGAGATCCACGGTGCTATAGGTATCCATGACAACCCAGACTTTTTTTTTCTTCCTCCCCAAAAATCCCTTTATGACATCGGTCCCTTTCTCGGCATGCTAATGAGTCGATGACTCCCAACTTTGCTGGAAAAGTTTGGTTTTTTTCATGCGTGGCACATCAGCTCACTTAGCTTTTTAACTGTTGCTATGCAATTAGGTTGCTGGTTATAACAGCTATTAAAATTAGATTACGTGAACATCGCGTCATCAGCCCATATCCACAATACAGTCTCAAGACTCTGCTCCAGTAATGTTGTCTGTCCATGACCGTGTGGCTGGTCAGTGTATTTTCTATATTCTAATAATTTATCAATCATTTTATTTTGCTGGTTTTAGCCACTCCAGTGTGGAAATTTGCTTCTCCTTTGTCTTATGAGATGGTTAAAATTAATTATTTGAGATTCAGCGTTCTATGACAGACAAAACAAACCATGTGATATGACATTTCCTGCTCATTAGAATTGTTTTATCATATTTTTGTTCTGATTTCATGTTCCCTTTTGTATTGTATTTCCCATATGCTGTTTTTCTTCGTAACTGTCATATGAGCTACCAGATGCCAAAATATTCCTCGATAAAGTAACCATCTACCTTGGGCTTTCATTTCCCCCCAATATATTCTGACATGTTAAAGACCATAAAATCAATAGGTTCATTTAAAAAAGTATAAATACACTGATCAATAATGGAAAGTGTCATTAACTGTAGCCTTAATGGGTGTGTCTATGTCCATGTGGAGCAGCAGGATCTCCGGTCTGCCAACGCAAAGCCTGATGGGAGATCCATTAGAGACTTGTTTATCACGGCCGCTGACATGTTAACGAAGGGGCCAAACGTCGCCCGTCATATCATTTCCCCGCTCTCTTCCCCTTCTCGTCTTCCCTTTCTTCTGCTCTCTTAATGAAACTGTGATCAGTGTCAGGATAAACCTGCAGGGCCGTCTCCCCCTCGCTTCATCCTCCACAGCCCTCTTCATCTCCCAGGGGAGAGTCGTCCCAGACGCCTGGCAACCTGGAGGGCTCTTTGTGACTGTGGAGAGAATCACTCCAGGGCAATATTAACTCACCCACAGGCTTCCTACACCTTTTGTCTCGTCCCTCTCTGGCTCTCTACCCCCACTGAACATCTCACACATTCACCCACACGAGGAGGATGAAAAAAACCAAAGTCGACTCGTCTTTATGAATTACATTGGAAAGACGAGAGGACAATATGGAGTCATTATACGGAGCGCTTCAAATGCGATGCCAGCGAAAACACAAGCTACTTGCATCGCTTTGCTTTGGCTTTGATTTACAGCTGCTGAAGCAAATTGAGATTGGAAAAAAAAAAACCCCTCACAAACGACAAAAGGTGTGCGTAGTCATCAGAGCGCTGTTGAAACCTGTCAACATCGACGAGCTCAAAGAAAAGAACTGCACTTCAGAATGTGCAGCCGGGCGGCTTTTCTGTTCATAACCTGAAAATTTCAGATGGTTTTGTCCAAGTTCAGAGGACATTTGAGTTTCAGCACCATCTGCACACAAGGACCTGCTTTAAAATGGATTATGCACAGGGTTTCCTAGTTTCAATTTTTTGTGTTTACAAGTCTCTCACTCCCAGTTAAACACAGTCACAATTTCATTTCATGCAGAAGCACACTTGTTCCACTTCCCGTGAAATATCCTCTCCAGCAAATTTGGCTACGCTTCACTTAAAGGACACGAAGAGTAACCACACAAAAACAAGAACAGCTCACAGGAAGTGTGATGTTGTGCCAAAGCCAGTTCATCAATTTGTCAAGGGACAATTATTCAACAAAAATTTTGATGACCAAATAATTAATTAGGTTGTGAAGGAGAAATGTCAAGCTTGTCGAATGTGAGGATTTGCCCCTACTTTGTACTTTGGATTGTAAACTAAATATTTTCTGGGTTTGGATCGTCGGTCGTACGAAGAAGAAGTATGAACTTGTCTCTTTATGCTATGTGAAGGATAATCTCCATTATTTTGGGATATTCCACAATTGATCAGCTTCGCAATGTAACGGCAGATCAATCAATCAACGATATATCTACTGTTAGTGTCAGTCCTTCAGCAATTATCGCTAAACGCTTCTTTTGCAACATTGCTTGTGATGTCAGAGTCAAACTGTGGAGAGAGTGCCCACTATTTTTTTTAAGCAAATTTCCTTCCAGTTGTCGGGAAAAAAGGGACCTGGTCCTCAAATTAAAACCATGGTCCTATCACCGTGTCGTTACAGGTCGTCGGTAACAAGCTTAGGACACAGTAACCTTGATCTCTGCATCGCTGCATGTCCTGTTTGTGTTTACAGACACAAACGTGCGTTCACGCTGCCTCTGCTCGCCCCGACGGCAGGGCTGCTATCTGACATTCAAACGCCCCGATGAGAGTCGGACATGCATTATGTATGTTGTATGTACTGTATGTATTACCCAGCCTGCATGGTAGGGAGGGATCCTCCCCCATTTGCTATTCAGGAAATGCTAAGTCAAACATTTATTATTGCTCCCATCCTTACTGACTTACTCCATAGTGGATAAGCAGAAATCCAGATTCCTATATCAAGCACAAGTGTGCAGTCACAGAGCTGTCAACCCATGTATGGACTAGACGACTGACAATAATAATGACTAATATTTCTCCTTGGCAGAAAACTGCTCCTAATTTTCAAAAATTTGAATAGAGAACAAGTAAATCTTAAATGGGTGATGTGTTACATCTGCTGTAAGAAGATTTCTGTTTTTTTTTCTTCTATTAAGACACTAACATGGAGCCT
The DNA here is from genome assembly GCF_022379125.1 of Scophthalmus maximus. Taxonomy (NCBI): domain Eukaryota; kingdom Metazoa; phylum Chordata; class Actinopteri; order Pleuronectiformes; family Scophthalmidae; genus Scophthalmus; species Scophthalmus maximus. Next base: position 4,599,593 of record NC_061528.1, read on the forward strand.
CTCTGATCAGTCTGTGTCAGACTACACGATGAGTAGAGTGATGACAGAAGATGTCATGTGTTGCAGATAAGTCATGAGGCTTAAAGGAGAGTAGCGCACGAAAAACTGTGAGCACACAAAAGTTCTCCTCACACAGCTCCGTGTTTAAACAACTGCCTCCCTAAACTGGAAACAGACTGAACTGGTGATGTCATTAGGCGGCACTCTCTGGAACTGGACCAGTAACTGAACTGAATTAGTTACAGACCTTGTGGGCAAACTGAATACTTGTTGTACGTGTCCCAACTATGACTCGGGTCGACTCCGCTGTTCAGCTGGAGGCGGGGCTTGGTTTAAATTTTGCAAATTTTCAAAAATGAGTTGCACAACATTAATGACGATAACATCAGGATCAGTTTCTCGTTTTAAGAGTTTCACTTTTTCCTTGAACATCCCCACAGCGCATGAACATGTGAACAGCAAATATAAATAATTCAATGATAAATCATTATGTTTGTTGTAGGAGCCGGAAAGAATTCAGAAACTCTTCCCAGTAGCAGAACTTCACACTGTCCCAATTTTTAGAACAAGTAAAATAGCAGAGTAAAAAGTCAAATGTATTTTTCACTAAAAGCTTGAGAACATACTTGGTAAAGCACAGAAGAGAGGGACTTTAGGGAACTTAAAAGTCATAGGAAAATAATAAATCTTTTATGGCCAGCTAGAAACAACGCTAACATATGTAATTATCATTATAAATAAATACTACTTCCATGACGGTTATAATGTTAAGTTTCTGTTTAAACTATCATTGGGAAGAGCAGATTTAACTGCATTTCGACCACCACATTTGTCACCACCTCTATAATGTAATACAGCCAAGTTTAAAAATATCAATATAGCCGTTTCAACAAAACTCAAACATTAGAAACTTAAATGATTAGGTAAGATTACGTTAGTTTCAGGTGGGTGTCCCAGATGAAATAGAAACTTGAGTGCATAAACTACATATGAGCAGTCTTGATTAAATGTTCGGCTGTAGGACCATCAGATTTTAAATACACCATGCAGTTCTGGACCTTGATCTATCAAAGCTTACGCCCAGCTGGAATCCCTTAAAGGTTAAAAAAAGAAAGAGAAAAAGCGAGCTCCACCTCTGTGGTGGAATCAACATCAGTTACTGACGGTAAGTTGATCGCATTTTTTTTTTTCCTCTCTTCCCACTCAACTTGTTGCTGTTATGCTTGTGTCTTGAGCACATGACTGAAAGTGTGTGGGGACACAGTATGCAGGTGGTTGATGCTTGTAAGACTGTGGATAGGGGGTAGGGGGAGTAGGAGAAGGGGGTGGGGGTGGGGGGTCTGTGTGGGGTGGGGGGGCCATACAGCACCTTGTCATAGCTCTAGCTTAAAACCCTGATTCCCTCGCTGGCCTCTTCAGAGCTACATACCTGTCCATAGTTGTCTATCCCAGTCACTAATCTATTGAGATTGAGTAAATCAAAAGCGGTCCTCAAGGACTGGCCGATGGACGTGAGTCCGGTCGCTTGGAGGTTCCGGAGCTCTGTCATGAACGTGGCGTGGCTCTCCTTCCATCCGGCCTTAAAAAAAGAAAAAAAGAAAAACAGAAACGAACAAAAACAAACAACACCTCTGTTAATAAATTTAAAATAAAAAAAAATGCATCAAAAGTTGGATAGCTGTTGTGCACAGTAGGGGGCAACTTCTGCAGGAGTCAATGGTTAACTTGAAGGGGCCCTTCATTGTGAGTCTGAGCTGATAGAACACTGGTGTAGGTCGCTCTCTCGCCCTCTCTTTTGCAGCCAGGTCCCTTGATCCGTCTCCACCAGGACGATCATAAATTACAAAAGGGGCACAGCGGCCATGTGCGCCGTCACCAAAGTGGCAATTTGGTCTAAACGATTAAAGTAGTATTGTCTGCCCCCCCCCCCCCCCCCCCCCCCCCCCCCCCCCTCCTCCTCCTCCCCCCTCCCAGACAGATATCACCTCGCTGTATAAATAACACCCAGAGTTCCTTGCTGCTCACACTGAAACAAAATGTCGGCCATGTTTTAAAAGGGGCATGAGCGCTCCTCCTGAAGATCTCCCTCTCATCTACACACACAATGCGATGTGGCGAGCGACACAACGTGCTGCGAGCGACGCGAAGGGGGGACAAGGCAATCTGCGCAAATTCTGTGAAAGCCGGACACGGCCCGGGGAAAACAAACTCTACCTTGATCCCGAAGGGGACGTCTTCAAAATTTACCAACATATACCGGTCCCCTCGGCTCGCCGGATCTCTGCCTCTGAGCTGTGGAGATAGTAGAGAGAATTATTGACGGTTGCACCGAGAGATCCAAGGGTTTTTTGACGACGACGACGATGATGATGATGATGGTGGTGTGGGGGGTGTCCCAGTATTAAATTGTGTCCCCGTGGTTACAGTACCTTCATAAAAGTCTCAACAGCGCCTTTTGCTATGTCCAGATAGGTAGTGCCCAGATGGGTGCGCTGGTTCATTGAAGCGGACGTGTCTATCAGAAAAAGTAAAACGGGCATTGTGATGGTAATGACACGTTCTGCATGGACTTGAGTGTCAGTACAAACCGGCCAGAACGCGAAAAAAAAGAGGAAAAATCTTTTGTTCTCCTGCCCGCCTGTATCACCTCTCAGCTAGCTAGCTAGCTAGCTAGCTATAGCTGGCTGGCTAACTGCCTGTCTCACACATTCTTTCCAAAAAAAAAAAAAGAAGAGAAAAAAAAAGTGTCAGAATAGTGAGTGTCGAAGCCCTTTCCGGGCGAACTAGACTAAAAACCTCAGACCCTAGGGGCAGGTTATTGGTTCACGAGGGATTTTGGTAATTTTCACTATATTTTGCAATAATTCCTAAGTTTCATAGTAACAAAAGTTGCCCCTCACTGTGAGTCCCTGCTTCTCCCTACACTGAATGCGCTGTGGCTCGTCCACTGGTTTTAACCTAAGCTCGGCGCTGGACCCCACCCACCAAGCTTTCATCCGCCGTCACGTGGGCGAACACTCGCTCTCCATTGGCCGTTGCGAGCCGCTCATTACCATATCCAAATAAGGTTAGAGCTCGGGCGTCTCGTGCGCATGCTTGCTTGCTCTCGCCCTGAGAAGAGGCAAGAATGCAAAGGGGAAATATTCTGTAGATGCAATTTGCGTAGAAGCATACAACATTATATGTGGCGACGTAGTTTTTTTATTTGGGAACATTAGTGTTATTACAGTTGTTTGAATGCATATTTATACAGTAAATGGCATGTGTCCGCCCCGAGAGCCGATTGCATAATCAACATTTACTTCATCCGATGCACGGGCGTGGGCTACTGTGAAAGGGACAAGACAAGAGAGAGGGCAAAGATAATATCGATAATACTATGAAAAGGGCTGTTAACAAAAAGAACCAGGTTACATAGAAGCTACTCGCTGGCACCACGGCACTTATTAATTTTTCTTATGATGGCCAAATATAGCCAGCCTCTTTCTACGAAATGATCTGAAGGAAAACAGGTTTAGTCGCTCACACACCCTGCAGCTCGAAGATGGTTTTTACTTTGTCTTCTCTATCCCACATTACCGCAATGAGCTGCATACTTTTAATGTCAAATAAAAACATTGAAACTATTATTCTAAGAGGGAGATTTAATTAGTGAGGTTCATCAAAAAATACTGGGCAGGCATCTGGCATACCTACAAACTGTAGGTATGTATTCGAGATAAATATGTTTGAAGTCATTTGCAATACACTACTTGAGATTTGTTTTCAAATTGATCTCCAAGCAAGGCAGCACATTAACATCCGCCTGACGCGTACGGTTGTGCAATATAATTTTACATAATGTAGCTCCTTGGAAAACATCATCACTTCCGCAAAAATTGCGATAGGAAAGAGGAGGAAGGTCTTACTGCCTGTTGTTTGACAAGAGTTTGTCTGGAACATGAAGACACACACACACAGAACAGTTCATTTTCCGGTCAAACACTGACATGTTTTTCAGAATAAAAGTGTGTATCAGCGCTGGGAAGTTGAATAATCAAGAATCCTGATCATCATTTTCATAATTGATTTTTCTTGATTAATTGTTTCGTAAATGAAATGTCATAAGGCTTGTTATAATTTCCCACAGCTCATTGTAGCTTCTCCAAATGTGTTGTTTGTCTCAACAAGAACTAAATTGGGATACTGACGGTTTTTTTAAAAATTGTGCTACTCTGACAATATAATAATACTGTTTTGATACAAAAATATCAGTTGTATTACTTGAGAACATATAGTCATCGCTCCACCTCAAACCGCCACAACATTAAAAATCGACATACATGTCGACACTTCACTTTAATAAAACAGTAATATATTGTTATAGTGACATTACTTCTCAGAAACAAGCCATTCTCCATCATAAGTACTTAAGACTTTATTACAGCAAATATTTTTTGTTAATGATAATCAGGAGTTATACATGTAAACTTGTGTACCAATTGAAATGATCAATAAACTATTTAAAAAAATGACATTTAACCCTTTTTACACATCAAATCAAGTTCAGTGCATGAGACAGAATCCGGTGCATGCTATAAAATACAACATTACCACAAAACTTAATTTTTACATTTGGGGAAGACTGTAAATAAATATTTGATTTCAGAGATTCCATTTTTATTTAGCAGGAAAAAACACGACCGGAAGTCTTATTTTGTTAAAAGGAAGTGCTGAAGTTGAATGCCTAATTCTATAATTGTCCCTTCTAAAGATATAACCAAAGAGCCGAATTTAGCGGAATAATCTAGGTTCTAAGTTAATGCAGACAAAGTCTACTTTGACCTTAAAAATAGAAAATATATAAATGTTAGTCAAACCGCAGCTTCCGTAGCTTCCGTATTCACTTGTATCTGTTTGCAGTGCTCTAATATGGCGTTGACGTTGACGTACGATCCAACGGCGTGTGTGCGTGCGTGTACGTACGTACGTGTGTGTGTGTGTGTGTGTGTGTGTGTGTGTGTGTGTGTGTGTGGTCAGCTGACTGATACTGGCAGCGTCTCGCAGCCGTCACAACACTGACGTGTGTGCTGCTAGCCTGACAGCTTAGCTTAGCTTAGCTTTTAGTTTAGCTTAGCATAGTTTAGCAGCGCCCAGCCGAAGCTCTGCCGTCGGACCGGCGGTTGGGTTGGGTAATGTTTGCCGGCGGAGCAAGGAGCGTACGCGGAGGATTGCGCACCACCACCAACCCATGGCGGCCGAAATCCAGCCCCAGCCGCAGGCTCGGAAGCCCTGTCTGCTGAGCAAAATCGAGGCTTTTCAAGAGGTTGTGAGCTCGGCGGTCATCATCCCCAGAGAGGACGGCGTGATCAGCGTGTCCGAGGACAGGTAACATCCCGAATACTGATTCATTTGAACCGTCACCCGCTCTCCGGTCCGGTCATTGACTGACCACAAAACCTCCGTCTGGTTGAATAATATTTCAAACCCTTTTTGTTTTCGTACAAAACAGGAGGAACGGGGGTTATTCAACATTTCTATAAAAGCGTCAGGTGACAGTCTCTTGAGCACATTGCACGTCAGTTAACGACGCTTTCATCTTAAACAGATGTAACTTTTGTATGATTCATTATTTAAAAAAAACAACAACAACAGATTTGCTAACGTGCTTTCTGCCAAACATGAACCCATTGAAAAAGAAAATGTACGTGCAGCTTGACATGTAGTGTTTTTGAGTGTCTCCACTCATTCTCACAGGTTTTTCCACCTGCCCGAGGCTGTGTGTGTGTGTGTGTGCGTGCGTGTGCGTGCATGTGTGTTTGTGCAAGTGTGTTTGTGCATGTGTGTGTGTGTGTGTGTGTGTGTGTGTGTGTGTGTGTGTGTGTGTGTCTGTGTGCGTGTGTGTGTGTGTGTGTGTGTGCGTGTGTGCACGTGAGTGTGTCCAGTGTCAGTGGTGGAGGTATGTGTGTGTGTGCATGTGTGTTTGTGCATGTGTTTGTGTGTGTGTGTCTGTGTGCATGTGTGTGTGTGTTTGTGCATGTGTGTTTGTGCATGTGTGTGTGTGTGTGTGTGTGTGTGTGTGTGTGTGTGTCTGTGTGCATGCATGTGTGTGTGTGTGTGTGCATGTGTGTGTGTGTGTGTGTGTCTGTGTGAGTGCATGTGTGTGTGAAAGTGTGCGTGTGTGCACGTGAGTGTGTCCAGTGTCAGTGGTGGAGGTGTGTGTGTGTGTGTGTGTGTGTGTGTGTGTGTGTGTGTGTGTGTGCATGTGTGTTTACGCATGTGTGTGTGTGTCCGTGTGTCCAGTGTCAGTGCTGGAGGCTAGGGGGCGTGTGAGTGCATGTGTGTGTGTCTGTTTGAGAGTGTGCGTGTATGCACCTGTGTCTCTCTCTCCAGTGCAAGTTTTGGAGGTGTGTGTGTGTGTGTGTGTGTGTGTGTGTGTGTGTGTGTGTGTGTGTGTGTGTGTGTGTGTGTGTGTGTGTGTGTGTGTGTGTGTGTGTGTGTGTGTGTGTGTGTGTGTGTGTGTGTGTGTGTGTGTGTGTCTTTCCAGTGTAAGTGCTGGATGCGTGGGTGTTCGCCCCATTGTGTCCAAGTATGTCCTGTAACGCCTGTGTAACCTTGTATGAACTTACATTTATTCACCTCTGCTCTGTAACCCAGCTACAGTATATGACCCATATAAGACCTGAATCCACCAGGACCATCTACTACGGGTACTCCACCGACCTGCGTGGTTTAGTGTATGTTTACTGTAGGTCATAGTTATTCCCCACGAAAATCAGGAGCAGCTGGACTTGGTTGTAGTTTCTTGAACACGTCTCACCTCTGATCATGGAGGCTTGTTCGGTTGGAACCTTTCAGACATAAAACATTTTGCAGGGTAGAATGTTGAAAGTTGAGCTAAGCAGCTGGTTGTAAATACTGGGTCTGTTCAGCACTGGGGATCAGACTTTTCACACACACAAAGAAAAAACGTGTAGTCCCTGCCAATGAGCCTTTAAAATATAAGAGACTGTTATTTTTCTCTTATAAATTTCCCCTCATCAGCACCATCTGGCTCTGATATCTATGAGTGTGCGCACTTTGGTGCAGCAGCTGGAGCTGGGACTGTTGGGCCTTGGCACAGGTATATGCTCTAGTCTACTTAGTGTCATTCTAATTTGTTTGTCTGTTAGCAGGATTATGCAAAAACGTACAGTACAGATATCCATAAAACTTGGTGGAAGGATGGGACATGCGCCAAGAAAGAGCCCATTAAAATTTTGCGTGCACCCGGAAAAAGGGGCAGGTCCAGGAATTGTTTTCACTTTCTCTAACATTGCGAGAAATGTGCTTTTTTTTAACTTTTCGGGCTAAAATTTTCTGGTTTCTTACTCCACAGGGCGATTCGAGTATGGCTGAAGAGAGACAGCGGTCAGTACTGGCCCAGCGTCTACCACACACTGTCATGTAAGTATTCTTGCTCACCATTTGTGTTGGATTTATTTGTTTCTTTGCTCTCGGGGGCAGACATACTGTAAATGCAGTAAGTCATGAATATGTACCAGTGTGTGATTTGTAGTCGGCAAAGTTGTCCCGATAACGTGTACTTTTTTCGAACAGGCCTGCTGTTCATTCATTCCTGGTTTTCGTTCACTCTTTTTCTGCGATCGCTTTCATTCTGTGTCTTTCCTCATCAAGACGAACATACTGTAAACGAATCGCACAATGAATCCACTTCTCAGAATGACAAGAAATGTCTGGAGTCAGCCTCCGTATTAGACTCGGTGTCTTGTGGCTCCTGCCGGATCACTTCGCTCTCCTCTCGTCAGTACTGCAGTGTGCTGCATGTCTGTGACACTGTCTGTCCTCGCTTTCCTCCCGTTGTGCAATGGAGGGAAATCCTATGCTGCCATCAGCAAGATCTGTATAGCTCACACTACCAGCAGGCAGCACAGGCTTTATACAAGTATGTTATACATTTTAAATCCACGGACGGATAGAGAAAAAACGTGCAGAATAAAACACCGTAATCAAAACAGTTAATTTGACAAGATATATACAAAGTGTGAGGTATTTTTAAGGCATCTGTGCTTCTTCCTCATCACAAGATTTGCATGTTTTTTTTGAGCTATCTGGAAACTTTGAGATCAAGTCAGATTGCAGGGACTTTGGTCGACAGTCAACACATCCAGGAAGTTGTGACGGCACACCGTGGTTCAATGGTCAACATAAATGTCTGAATGATCTATAATACATTAATTTGGGGTTATTTCCCCCCACATTAAAATCAACCAAACAGGGTTTCAGTAGAAAGTAAGTTCTTCAGTCTCCCACTGAACCTTTCAAATGAAAAATATATGTAAACTGGCTGAGTACTACACTGGTTTTTGTTGTTTTTGAGAGAAAAATGCTTCTTTTTTAGCCAAATACAGAATCTAAAATCTAAACATTAGTAGTTAATTTGCTTTAAAAAAAAATAATTAAATATTGTTTTAAATTAACCAAATGAGCAAAGAATACAGAGAAAAAGCAAAATAAAAGGAGGAGGACGAACAAAAAGGAAAATACATTATTTGTACATTAATGTGGATTACAGCAGTTTCGTGTGCTGAGCAATAAGCCCAGCGCCTGGAGCGGGTGGACATCATAATAATAAAAGGCACCTGTTTGTGGCCATTGTGAAGCCGTGGATGTTTAAAGTGTTGTTGAACCTGTTTCAGAGAGATAATGACCGAACTCTGCGGTTGTTGTTTCGAAGCCTCGGAGCACATTGGAAATGAGTTTCTGATGCACAGCAACACCACAGACGAGTGTAAGAGCCGGAGGACGTAATTTAATGTGATGTTGTTGTTGGTACGCAGCAGCGGATTGCATCAGCCAGGAAAACGCACCACAAGCTCCAAAGATGCACTATAAGAATCAGTCTGTTACATCTGGCTGTGTTGGCTCTCATGATATATCCTTATCAGATTTTTCTTTTTACTCTGGTTAATTGCTGGTCATATTTTAAATATTGGTCAGGATCTAATCAGTATCATCATGTTTGCATGTTTGGCAAAAGATGTCCAAGAACATCTTAACCCAATATGTTCTTGGACATGATAAGGACTTTGAGATTCAGCTTAATGGACCAAAAAAAGCAAGTAAAGTGACATTGACAAGAATTATTTTGTCTCCGAGGTCAAGAATGGACTCGTCACTAAAGCCCGACTGATATAGATTGTTGTTTAATTTAGCAACGATTCCCAAGGTGTCATTATCAAACCCTTTATGACAAAGAAATTTAGTTTAGGCTTGATATTTTACAGTTTTACCATAAACGTTATTATAAATAACTATAAATAAACAAAAAAAACTAACGAAAACCTTTATTTTACGGTTGTTCTTGTTTGTCTCTGTGTCTCCAGCGTCGTGCTCCTGTATGTCCTTTAACCCAGAAACCAGGAGGCTGTCGGTGGGGATGGATACTGGGAGTATCTGTGTAAGTCCAAACAACAACCTCCTTCCGCTCTGACCTTTTTTTTCTTCTTCCCTTTTCCTCACTCAGCTGACGACAGTTTGCCGTAATGGTGTTTTTGGAATCCTGTTTTTTTTTTTTGACAGGAAGCTCTTTTGATAATTGTCATCTTACTTTTGACTCCTTAAAACGGAGCGCGGTTCTAACTGTAGGTATTTGGTGAAAAAAGTTGGCTGCTCCTCAGTGCGACTGGAATGTTTCAGGGTGCGTGTGTTTATTCAGTGGGAATGAGAGTTTTGTCAGGTCACTGTGAGCTCAACAACCGAGTTCTGGAAAAAGGCATCTTTTCTCTTAAAAATGTATAGAGGTGCTCTTGAATCTTACTCCTTTTTTATTTCCTACAATGAACAGAATTATTGTTTACTTTGTCTTCCGTGAAATATAAAATGATTTTGATTCCAATAAAAGCTGAAGATGGTGGAACTGGAGATGTTGTTATTTTTAAAGGTACTTTTCAAACCAAAGTATTGGAAAAATTAGAAATAATAACTGATTTTGGTCCAGATTGATTGTTTGGCGATCCCTTCATTTTTCATCCATCTCCAAAGTGGACCGACAGACCAATAATGGCCGTCCCTACAGCCTCAGAGCTGGTGCTGTGAATACAAATTCCAATCAATGCCTGAACTGTAGACACAACAGACCAATTATTTCAAGTCATTGCAATATGCCATTTTGCATTGTCCTATTTGTCCATTCAATATCCATGTGCAGTGATATTTACAATGGGTATTCATGTTTCCCCAGAGGATTATCCCCAAAGCTTTTGTTAACTCCTTGACCTTTCTCTCAAGAAACAGCAACAACAAGTCAAAATTTCCCTTTGACCAAGGAGAAATCATCATTTATCATCACAATTTTCCTTTCCACATATTACGTAATCTACTCCGCACATTCATGCTCCCCAGAAGGTGAATCGTATTCATTGTGTGTTCCTTCATCCCTCAAGCAAAAGTGTTAAATATGCAAATTAGTAGATGAAGTTTAGCAATTTAACAAAATTCTTGCCTCCCAGAGGGTGAACACGTTTGAATTTAATGGAATTTGTTCATTCAATTTAATGAACATTGCAGTGGCCATGACTCTATAAAACTGTTGGTCTTGTTTGTTTTAAGGAGTTTATGTTTATGTCAAACAGCCCTGACATGACACAGTGCAGCCCAGTCCATTCTGAGAAACAGACTTTTCTCCTGTCCAGCTTCTTTTTTTTCTTCTTTTTTTATGTTCGACAATTTCTCAACGGGACTTGTTTGGTTTGGAACAAGTTTCCCCAAAGAGATTCCCAGAAGATTTTGACTTTCAAGATTTTCATGCCAGATTTTAATCTCGAAACCTCCAAGTTCCTCCAAGTATTCTGTTAGGGGTGGAGACCTCAGAGGAAATCACACTTGTCAGGATACAAGCTGTTCTGTTTTTAGTTTTTTTTGCTGGCTAACGCACATTAGTTTTTTCTTTTTCTTGTACTTCAGTCATTTGCATTTACACTTTGAGATGATAGTGACGTTGGAAGGTATTAATCTTTCTGCATTAGTAAGATCACATTTGAAGTAAAAATGTATTTAATTTCCAGCGCCATATACAGTTAAGACAGATAATGTAAATGACATTTTGAACAACACAAGAATTTCAACAGAACAACTCTGAAGTTTTGTGTGTTTGGTTTAAAACAGTGGATAGAAATGTTCATGTATTACTAAGTCGTTTGTTTTTTCCCATTCGTAGATTTACGCGGAAAACTTGACCTGAGCCATAGACCTGAGTCAGTGTGAACATTTATATCTCCACTTCCTGTCTTTCAGGAGTTCATCCTGTCAGAAGACTACAACAAGATCACTCCAGCACGCACCTACCAGGGTGAGAGGGGAAGCGTGTGTGCGTGTGCGTGTGCGTGTGCGTGTGCGTGTGTGTGTGTGTGTGTGTGTGTGTGTGTGTGTGTGTGTGTGTGTGTGTGTGTGTGTGTGTGTGTGTGTGTGTGTGTGTGTGTGTGTGTGTGTGTGTGTGTGTGTGTGTGTGTGTGTGTGCGCGCGCGAGTGAGAAAGACACCATTGTTAGATTGTTTTGAAGGGGACAAAGTGTATGAACTTTAGTTCTTGATTTTTTTTTTTTTGGTCACATAACTTCACTTATGACCTTTAGACAGCGTTATGCTCACTGTCTCATTAAACGTAGCCTTGCATGACCACACAAACCTGCTCAGTTTATTTTTGATTTCCAAGGTCACAGACCAAAATGCATCTGGATGCAGTTGGATAGATTTTACCAGGGGCAACATAAAAAATGTCTGGAGGAAGTTGACCTGCAGTTGTTTATTCTTGTTTGACACCGAGTGTTTTTTTGTTAGTTTTTTACCAAAAAAGAGACTGTGGTAATCTCATAGAAAAATATAAGTTGCTATGATAAAGAAAGGACTCATTAAGTCCTCCCTTTTCAAGAAATAATAATGTCTTCCACAACCTCATAGTTGGTCTTTAAAAAAACAAAATGAGTGCAGTAATGTAGAAAAGAAACCAAATGTTAAAAAGTGCGACTGATCTGTTCTTTGACTTTCACCACACATCACATCACTTTGAAAACCTCAGCGCGTCCAACTTTATTTCAGTTTCAGCAAATCTCTGAAACCTCTGGACGATACGATTTTCTTTTTATTATTATGCAATGCGTTCTCATCCAGGCCGTTTCAAGACAGTTCATTGCTCATGAAGTCTGCGCAGCTCTGTGTACTCAAGGCTTTGAAAAACTCTGCAGCCTGAGGAGGAGTGTTTGCTCTCTGGCACAGTGTTCATAATTCATTTCTTTCTTTTTTGAGTATAGCTCACTCAGAAATAACTAGAGCAGAGCTCCTAGTGATCGATCTCCACACACATCTCCTCCTCTACAGCCTCGGCTACAGCAATCAGATATCAGAATGATATTCATCGCTGACCTTTCAGGATTTGTGAAGCTCTCTGAACCATTCGTCATTCTATCTTGCGTGTGCTGTAAAACTGCAAGGTCTCAAAATGTTGCTGCACCAGTGTCGGAACAACTTCAGATCTTTCTTTTCAGAATATAAAAATTGTATTCTGTGCAATTCCAGACTGTTAAATATGTTGATTTTATCATCGCATCAGAATCCCCTGCACTGATTGAAATTATTGGCTCTCATTGTGTGTGTGTGTGTGTGTGTGTGTGTGTGTGTGTGTGTGTGTGTGTGTGTGTGTGTGTGTGTGTGTGTGTGTGTGTGTGTGTGTGTGCGTGTGCGTGTGTGCGTGTGTGCGCGTGTGCGCACGCAGCCCACCAGGGCAGAGTGACGGTGGTGCTGTTCGTGTTGGAGATGGAGTGGCTCCTGAGCACCGGCCAGGACAAAAATTTCACGTGGCACTGCTCAGAGAGCGGTCAGCAGCTGGGGACGTACCGCACCGCTGCATGGGTCTCTGGACTACAGTATCCTTTACTGCCCACGCCCCCCGCCCCCCTGCCTGCTCCAGTTTGTTGTCTCAGGTTTTTCTACTTCACCCCTTAAATAAACTTCCTTCTTAATGGAGTTGGATGTAACCATGTGGGAAGGGACGAGCCATCTTTGGTGCTCTCTGACTCCGAAAACTCTCTCTGCCCTTTTATTATGACAACGCACACAGTCTATTTTAAGGCCATAGCAAGCATAAAACATGGCAATTAAGATAAGCTCCCAGTGAGTTGGTAGCGCTGGGAAAGGTCTAACAATAGGCATCAGTCATGCCGTTGTCACGGCAACGGGGCCGAGTTGGTTTCGGCTATGGCCAGATGAAAGGCTGTGGGTGCTCAGCAAGCGACGCTGATCCATACCAATGAGCCCTGCCATTAGGTCATCGCACCGCTGCTGTCCCGTTAGCCTCAACATGTTAACCTGTCTGCTCTGTGTAGCCATGTAATCCGGTGGGAGACGGTGTGTAGTGACAGTTTCTGTTTGTTGGTAGTGACGGACACTAATGAGTGTGATGTTTGTGATCAGTGGAAAATAATTGCACAACTAACAGGAAATGAAACGGTTTCATTTGCACACAAGAAAAAAGTGTTTTAATGTGAGAAAGGTCACTGAGATTATTTTTTTTAATCTAAATCTCAAAAATTATAACTATGTACAGTGTAAACAGAATAAATACAGGCTTTGCACATGTAAGATATAAGACTCAGAAAAAGAGTATTGCGCAGTGAAATGAAGTTACACATGAGTGCATTTGTAGTGTTGGAGCTCTTCTGCTTGCAAAGTCTGACAGCAGCAGAAAGGAACCACCTGCGATAATAAGATAAGATAGAAAGCAGATGTTTGACGAGTGATGCTTATCAAGAAAACATGTCTCTGAAAACCAAGGTGAAGGCGCGTAGGTCACAGTCTTTCTTTTTTTCTTTGTGTCAAAAAGTTCTTGCCACTTGGGCAAAGGTTTAACATTTCATATTTGCACAACAGTAATTCTTGAGAAGAATATTTCAGTGAAACAATGTTCGCTCCGTCCACCAAATCTATAATGCTCATGTGGAACGACACTAATTTACTTTCAAGGGCACATAACATCTCAGATTTCCAGAGGGAGAATCAAAACAGAAAACTCATTTTCTAACATTTAACATTTGTTTTGTTTTCGGTTGGTTGGAATAATTAGGTTATTCTCTGTGCCGTATTTGTTTTGCTCCGCTACAACGTGGACCGTGTTGTAGTGACTCTGGTCTGTAGTGACTTAACCAGGTCAGAGGATGAAGAGCTAAGACTCCTTTGCTGCTACACACTAACACTACAAAGAGCATACCTCCTGTTGGTTGTGGGTTTTTCCTGAGCAGGATCATTTCCAGGGCAGCTTTTTCAGAATTAATCAAGCAGGACACAGTGTCTTCTTCTTCTTCTTCTTCGACCTTAACGTGAACTTAGGTTCGACGTGGAGACCAGACACGCCTTCGTCGGGGACCAGTCTGGTCAGGTGACCATCCTGAAACTGGAGCAGGACAGCTGCAGCCTGGTCACCACCTTCAAGGGACACACCGGTACACTACACACACACACACACGCACGCACGCACGCACGCACGCACGCACACACACACAAACACGAATCAATCAATAGTCAATCAGTTTGCTGGTTTACATCATTGAAAGTGAATATGTTAAAAGTTTTGAACTGTTGATCAGACAGAAAGTGATTGTATTTTCATTTTTTTTTTTCAGATTTTATAGACTAAACAATGAAATTCTTAGTCAATATAATATTGAATGGATTGATCCACAATGAAAATAAGCAGGCCTTTCTTACACACACACACACACACACACGCACACACACTGATAGGGACAAATGTTTGCAGCTTCAGTCTAAACTTCATAGTTTTGATAATTTCTATGAATTAATATAATTGTTGTGTTTGTTGTGAAGAGATCTAAAAACATTTAGTGGAATAACATTCAGGTATTTATTTGATGTCAATAAAGTATCAGCAGTAAAGAGATGTAATCAGATGGATCATGCATCTGTATATTAACAGTAGGAGTTCAGCAAACAAGACTCCAGAGTCAATTTTTCTAGTGCCAAAGCACAGATTTTAAGCTAAATGAAATGAGCCGCATAATATTTTTGTGTGTGGGAGTGTCAGTGGGATTAACATCTGTGGGTTTTTTTGCCCCAGGTAATGTGACGGCTCTGTGCTGGGACCCGGCCCAGCGGGTGCTGTTCTCCGGCAGCTCGGACCACTCCATCATCATGTGGGACATCGGAGGGCGAAAGGGCACGGCCATCGAACTGCAGGGACACAAGTAAGAATCACAAACTCTTTTACTTTTCTTTACTCTTCTCTTTGTGGTTGTAATTATGTCTGTTTTATGCTCAAAAATTGCTATTGTCTTATTGTTTTCATCTATTTCTACTGTTTATGCTTTACTGTTTTAATGTTTTATTGTGTTGAATGGTTGGTGTGTGCTCGATATGTGCTAATAATTGATGTAAGATTTTTATTTTATTTTTTAAAGCAAAATGGACGAATAGCTTCTGGTTTCAGGTTTTAAAACGTTAACATTTCCTGCTTTTTCTCTTTTTTACAACTTTGTAAAAAAGTTGTCGAGAGGCCAAATATTTTTGGCCTCTCGACAAAACAAAGAGACTTGAAGACTGAATACAAGACCTGTGTAGATAAAATCAGATAAAGCTTATGTGGCTGCAGAGGGCAGGATAAAAAAATCTTGAAGTTGACGTTTAAAAAAAATATTGTATGTATTCTTCATAGAAACCATGCTGGGACATTGTCTCTGCTCTGTAATTTGTAACGTGTGTGTGTGTGTGTGTGTGCGCGCGCGTGTGCGTGTGTGTGTGTGTGTGTGTGTGTGTGTGTGTGTGTGTGTGTGTGTGTGTGTGTGTGTGTGTGTGTGTGTGTGTGGTGTGTGTGGTGTGTGTGTTGTGTGTGTTGTGTGTGTGTGTGTGTGTGTGTGTGTGTGTGCGCGTGTCCGCGTGTCCGTGTGTGTCCGTTCCCCACAGTGACAAGGTCCAAGGCCTGTGCTACGCCTCGCACACTCGTCAGCTCATCTCCTGCAGCTCAGATGGAGGCATCGTCATCTGGAACATGGACGTGACGCGACAAGAGGTGATGGATCGTTACATCGACCCTAACACACACAAATACAAAGCACACATTTGTACTCAATCCCTCAAACTGTGTCTCGTGTGCTTGTCACCATGATACAGATAAACTGCTGATATTTGGAACGCCATGAAACCACCAGATTAGCAGAATGTTCTTTGATTTTCCTCTCTACTACAAACTCACTCAGTCTGAATACAGCCCTGCGTCGCCTCCTCTGCCACAGTTAGGAGTTAGGACTCGATTGCTTCTTTATTTACCCAGAGTCACTTTCACTCTGCCTCCGTAATTATTCCCAAATCCTCATCTCAATTTTTATTTTCTGACTCATTGGTGCTGTTGAAGCTGAGGTCTGTCAGGGCGAGCTTTAAAAAGTGAAATCAGTAGGTTGCTGTTGTCAGTACAGGCATATATTTAAATTAAAAAATGGGCAGCGTCTGCTCCTTCCACCAAAACTCAACTGAGGAGAAACTTTCATACATAAAATGATCAATTTGAAACAAGAATTCTGCCTTTTGGGAAATATACTGATTTGTTTTGATTTGTTTTGTGAGATGAGAACATAGATATCACTCTCATGATGATGGAGCAAACACAGAGGTTGCCAGGTTTGTGCCAAAAACCTGTGCTTCAGCAGGAAGACAGAAGAAGAAGGCATACTTCCTAAAATGTTGTTCTTCATAGCTGTTCTTATTTCTAGCTTCACACTTATCCAGGTCTAATTTAATTTTGTTTTGGATAATAAATATTATTCCATAATTTGGAAATGGATAATCAGAAAATAAAGAAAACAACAAGTATATTATATTTAAAAACGTGTGATTGCACAGACTCCAGAGTGGCTGGACAGTGACTCCTGTCAGAAGTGTGAGCAGCCTTTCTTCTGGAACTTCAAACAGATGTGGGACAGCAAGAAGATTGGCCTGCGACAGGTATTATTCAAATATACATTTTATTATACATTATACTTTCTGTATAAAACAAAATCCATAATCATAAAGCGTCAGGCACAAAAACTACCATCACGGTTTGATTTCAGTTACTCGGCTGCAACAGATGCAGTGATATGCAGCCGCCAACAACTCTCCAGCAAATGCTCACACTCACACACACACACACACACACACACACACACACACACACACACACACACAACTCTACAAACATCCTGTAGCTGCTTTATTACCTCATTCAAAGGAAGAGCTTGATGTTTTCATGACTCATTTTGTGTGTGTGTGTGTGTGTGTGTGTGTGTGTGTGTGTGTGTGTGTGTGTGTGTGTGTGTGTGTGTGTGTGTGTGTGTGTGTGTGTGTGTGTGTGTGTGTGTGTGTGTGTGTGTGTGTGTGTGTGTGTGTGTGTGTGTGTGTGTGTGTGTGTGTGTGTGTGTTTGTTTTCATGGAATCAGTAACGGCTACTTTTTTCGACTGCTCAGCAATTTGCAGGAACGTTCTGGGGACGACAAACTAAACACAACACACAGTGTAATGTTTGTGTTTATGCAGATGACGTTTCACAAACAGACACTTCATCGTTCATCGCTCATGAAAAAGTCCCAGTTGTTGTTGAAGGAGGTTTTTGTTTCTAATATGCAAACAGCCATAAACAAACGAGGGGAGACCTCTCTTAACAGAGACTTGACTTGGACTTACACACCACTGCAATTTTGCCCTTTGACTTGGAAGCCCAAAGATGAAAAAATGTACTCAATGACTTGTTTAGGACTTTCAATTGACTCAAGGCCTCCACAGCCAAGACGTAAGAGTAACCTCTGCTCCTCCTGCTACGCCTACACTCTTGTCTAATTTTCATGCTTGCTGGTAAGAACCGATACCGTTGCTAGTCAAGGCTGACAGGGTTGACGTCCTCCTGTGTTCCTCAGCACCACTGCAGGAAGTGCGGCCAAGCAGTGTGCGGCAAGTGTTCGTCCAAGCGCTCCACCATCCCCCTCATGGGCTTTGAGTTCGAGGTGCGTGTGTGCGACAGCTGCCACGAGTCCATCACCGACGAGGAGTGAGTAACAATCGGCCTCTGTCGTCTGCCTCATACTGAACACTTTGTGCCCCAACCAGCTTCCTCGGCGCCTCACACAGTCGAGTAACCCACCGTTTTCTCCCCTCTCTGTGTGTTTCCAGCCGAGCGCCCACAGCCACCTTCCACGACAGCAAGCACAGCATTGTTTACATGCACTACGAGCCCACCACCGGGAACCTGCTCACCTCCGGCTCCGACAAGGTTATCAAGGTCTGGGAACAAACGTTTTGTACTCCTGGGTCTCAGATAAAGACAAGCACAGTCACATTTTGTGGTTTCACTCCTTATCAGGGCAATTTCAACTCAACCCAGACAGTTAGGTTTTGTTTTATTTGTCTCTTACTTAGCATGATTAAGGCTCCACTGACTCATTCATACCCACTATGTGCACTGTGTGTGTCACCTGTCATGTTTGACTACCTGTCAGGTCACCAGCCCTACAAGCCCCCCTGAGGACTTGGGGCATTAGCCCACTTTTCCTGGCAGTTAATCCAGCCTTAAGCATATCATCTCAAAAACCTAAAAACATCTAATTTGGTGGAAAGCTGATGGTGAACCACTGTATGAATCACTGCACATGAGTGCATCAGTGTTGCCAGAATAGGTGGTTTCCTACTTCTTAATAAAAGAAACCTTTGTCATCGCTTTGATAAAAGTTTCGTAAATGCTTATTTGTCAGTGACAGATAGAATGAAAATTTAACATTTGGCTCGTTTCTGACTAGTGGGGCTCTAGAATCTGATTGGTCTACTTTTTGTCTGCCACGTCTGGAGCTAGTGGCAAAATTTAAAATCTATTAAAAGAATTCTGAATAATCGCAAATTCAAATGAAGGGCCAAAGCGTCACACCGTAGTGTTTGAACCCACCGAATGTTAATGCTCATCTTTGCAGCTTTTTAGCTCGTTTGTTTTGTGTTAGAAACTCGGCAGTGTCACATTTAGCAGCTAATGAGCCAGAAATTTCTCTCAGGAGTCGTGGGAAAAAAAGAAAAAACAGATAATGAAAATGGTTAAATTGAATATGTTAATTAGACTCACACATCTTAAAGTTTATATTTGAAATCTGTAGTTCACCTGTAGATCGTGATGTCTCAGTAGAAATGCATCTTCAACAGCTCGCTGATATGAAATAAAAACAACTACTCACATCTTGTGTTCATCTGCAGCTGTGGGACATGAATCCTGTGGTGTCCTGAGGTCCGTGGACTCTGTTCACAGAACTGTGACAGTTTAACGGCAACACGCGCACTTGGAGGAGTCATTCAACTGGTGTCGACGTCATCCGGATCTAATATTTAGCATTTATTCAACAACGAGCAGCGGCTGTTTTGCACGTTCGCAGTGAGGGACACTGCAGAGGCCGGTGGAGCCCGGGAACAGGGACGGGTCTCGGTCGACGCGAGATGTGTAAATAAAAGTTATTGGTGTTTGTTTTGTGTGAAGGGTGCTGAGTGTGTGTCTGTACTGTATTTGAGCATGAGTGTGTTTGTGTCGGAGGGAATGAGACGTTTGACTTTGTGAGCAATCAACACATTATATACTTAATTGTCATGCATTCCTTTCCACATTTCATGCTGGAAACTCACCAAACAGTAGCTTTTTTTTTTTTTGAGATGTGAAGTTTGTCATGGAACTGGACCATAACTCACTGACAGATTTAAACTCATGCAGATATTCTCCACGAGAGGGAGCCGCTGAATCGTTTTGTCAAACCAGATTCACACTTGCCAAAACTGCACCACCTTCAGGAAAGAAAAGTAACAGCAGCAGATCTGGACATATCGATGGTGTCAAGTGGAATCAAGAATTATCCACCTAACTAAACATCTGACATTGTTTACATTTGTGCCTTTATCCCACCAAAATATTTGGTCACATGTAAACACAAGTGTGAACACCGCAGGAGCTGTTGCATTCCTCACCTGTAGATGGTGCTAATGAGCATATTGACAGCGGACCCTCATCGTGGTTATCGAAGTTAACACAGTGTTTGTCTAAATCCAGTGAAGTGCAGAATACAACCGTCATCTTCTTTCACCTGTTAATTATTTAATCAAAGTGCTTTCTGTCTTTATTCTTTTGAGATTATTTATTTTTCCAAATGTGGTCTAAATATTCCTGACATGCACATATCAAACACTTAAATACTTAACATGCACCACCGGGGCTGAACATGGTTAACTTTCATTTTGTCCTTTTGTAAGTCACATTACTGTATACTGATGTTTGTCAATGCACTGGAATCAAGAAGAAAAAATGATGTGACGAACCAATGCTGTGAAGTTTATTTTCTATTACAATTATCACTTTTGTACTTTAATGATCAGATGTTAATTAAGTTGAATTCTTGCTAATGTTCAAACCCCCACTGAATATTTCCCAAAGATGTTTGATGTCTTGAATGAAAATGAGTTTAAATGATAAACTGTAGACTTGACTGTTTGATCGCTCGTTCACAGCTTCTCATAAAAAAGGTACATGTACAGCAGCTGTTAACTGAACGTGAGCCTGAGCGTACGAATATTTCAAAGGACCATACCAGTGTTTTTATGACATTTCAGCTCCTGAACTTAACATTCTGTCTATTTAAAAAAAAAGAAGAAGAAATCCTCATGGTATCTAATGCATGGTGTACTGTTGTCCCCCCAGTGTTTCCAAGAAGCTGTTGGTTTACTGCTGAATAATCATCACCCTGTAATAATCATCACCCCTGAAATTTAAACTCTGGCTGCCTGGAAAAGTAGTAAAAAGATAAATTAAATAAAAATCCCCAAAACTGCGACACCGTAGCTTGTTAAGGAGACAAAAGTCCTCACATTAAGTGGGTGTTATTTAAATGAGCAAAAAAAAAAATATATATATATTTGCTAAATCACTTGTGTCCTTTAAATTGAAAACCCAGTCTACACAGGGAAGTCAATTTTTTTCCCACGAACAATATCTAAACTTTTGTTGCTGTCACATGAATTTATCCGAGGCCAGTTGTGACCATCAATGTGACTTAGTGTGAATAAATAATATATTAAAAGAGCAGGTATTCACCCACCGGACCAGTCTAAGTGTGTTTGTTTCTTATTTATTTTCTTTCTACATGTGAACAGTTTCCCATGCAGTCAAATTCTGTTTTTTTTTGTTTTTTTTGACGTTGTTTCAAAATCATGATTGTGGACAGAAAAGTCCACTATAGTCACTACTAGGTTAGTGACTATGAAAAGAAAATTGAACGTATTTCTCAGAAAGCTGTGGGCCAAGTTCATTGGCATGATACGAAAATAAAAAATAGATATTTATATATATGCATGCATTTCAATTTCCCTAATTTCCAGTGATCCTTATTCGTGTTGGTAATCTGGACATTATGTTTTAAATTGGATTCCCAATCAAACCCATTATTCGTTGGCTGTCAAAAGTTTTCAGTGATTAATTTTCTGGCACTTGCGTTATCCACTTAACTTATTTATAGCTCAAGAGCAACTATTGAATTTTCCGATTAATACTAATTTGTCTTGAGGATATGAATGTATGAAATGTAAATATGTGTCGTCACAAAATGACCCGCCTCCGACCTGATACTTTATCTGTCCGACTTGTGAAAGGATGCAGACATTTATCACAAGATTTATTTTACAGATAATACATAGATTACCTTTTTTACTATACACATATCCTTTATGAATACAGTATTCAGCATATTATATTAAGTTTTGGTCAAAAAGCTAATTTCAACTACCTTGTTTTAATCAGCCCATTAGAGAATGGACCCAACATCTGTAAAAGATTCTTCTTTGATGAAAAAAATAACCTCAACTACACATGATGGGGAAGATTGTTCTTTGAGGTATCAATAAAAAGTGTCTGGTTTATAGCAATATCATGATGTAAACATTAATAATAATAATTAGTGAGAAGTGCATTTTCTGAGACACTAAGGTTTAAATTTTAGGGCGAACTCCTCGAGCACGGCCTGAAGCTTCTCGTCCTCCTGCGGCGTGGACCTGGAGGAGGCCAGAGGCAGGTGAGTCGCCACCGCCGTGCGATCTGGAAGAACAATGTTATGGAAATATATTTATGTGACAGCAGGAGAGACACTAACCCACAGATACAGCATGTGTTACACACAATACAAAAAATTATAACAGAAACTGTTTTAAGTGCTACAGCATCACAAAAACATGGACAACAAAGTAGACAAATGAATTAATAAAAATAAATCCATAAAAAAATCTGTATCTGTGTTTATGTTCCTAACGACGCTAGGAAAACTTCTATCTTACAGTATAAACAGTCCAGAATAGATGTGGCATTTATGTTTACGTTTTACAGAAGAAAAAAAAAATATTTCCTTAATTCAAGTTCTTTACATTTTGTTGTATTTGCGTTTTATTTTTTATTTACAGTTATATTAAAGTTTAAGGTTAAACATCTTAGGAATCATCATGCGACTTGTGGAGTCTGAGCCATCGTTAATGTTATTAAGTACATTTTGGCCTTTTCCTGCTTATGGACTTCCTAATTTTAATAAAGTTAGCTAGCAGTGCTAACATACTTTTACCTCTGCACCATTTTATATTTACTTACTTCAGTTGTATTTTTACATGAGTATTATGAACTCTGAATATAAAAAGTGTATTAACTCTTGTGATGCATCCAGAGGAACAGCTTAATCAGCAACTTGCAGTTGTGTTTGTAACAGTCGTAACACTCCTTTTAGCTCTTGTTTGGTCTCCACCACCTCGGGAGTAAAACACATCTGTTTTCATCAGCAGGTTTTTTACTTTCTAGTGGCTAAACCGTTGATAAAAAGCCACGAGTGCCACTTCTATTGTCAAGATGGAGACAGGCAGAGATGTAGTGGCAGGAAAACAACAACAACAACAAAAAGGTGAACTGAAGTGAATTAGTTCTGACCCTGGAAGAAGAGTCCACTCGGCTGTTTGACGGCAGCTGGAGACGCAGCGAGCCACACCACGGTGTCGGCCCCCATGGCCTCCGTCCTCAGTTTGGCCTGCATCTTGGCGTGGAAGGACGGCATGGACAGCTGGACGGCTACAGAGAGAGAAAAAAACATTGGACGTGTTGAAGTAGTGGATTTAATGAAAACTAAAACTCAATCCGTCCGTCTCCTCAGTCCTCCCTGTTGGTCACCTGGTGTGTCCGCCCAGCCCGGGTGCATGGAGGAGAAGTGGACCTCTTTGTGTTGAGAAGCCCATCTCTCCGTCAGAATCACCTGCTGCCTCTGTCACGGTGAAAACATTAAAACACTTGAAAAAGACCCCGGACACAAGCCGCAATAATAAAACGTTCTGAATCAGTCTCCTTTACTTTGTTCTGGGCGTAGGCCATGGTGCCGTCGAACGTCCCCTTCTCAAACTGGAGGTCGCCCACGTTCAGCTTCTGTGTGAGCATGCCGCCGGACGACACGGTGACCTGTGAGGACACGGGGGGCAGGAGGTCATCTGTAACGGGAACTGTCCAAAATGTGTTCGTGGGCCAAAAAGATGTTCTTCAGTTAAAATTCAACCAACCACTCGTGGATCTTCAACCTTCTTCAGTGCAGGAATCAGTGCTGTGGTCAGGATGTATGTTCCTGGAGACAAAGGTAGGCACAGAGGTCAGAGGTCAGCCACACTTACAGTACCTTGACTATCTGATATAGCTGAGTATCCGGACTCTAAAGTTTTAGATATTACTGACCTGAATATCTAAAACTGTCAAGTACTAAAGCTCATCATTCAATCTTATTTAATATTTATTACCTCCTTTTAAATACTAAGAATTTTTTTTTTTTTGTGGCAGTGGAGCCGAGTCAGTTATTGTCCATCATTGGTTATTGGTATTAAACTGTTGCAGATCAAAATGTGTCTGTAGCAATGAGCATTGAAAACTGTCAAGTACCTCAAATTAGCACATGTTCCTAACATTATCAGAATTCTGCAGATTTTACAGTTTTATTTACACAAAATACTTGTTTTAAATATTGACACTGATATTTTTTTGATTCCATAATATATATAATATATACATTTTAAAGAAAGACATGTATATATTTCTCAAAGTAAGATTTTAAAAAAAGGTTTCGTTTAAATACCGAGTGTATTCGTGGCAAAGTTCTTCTCCAGTCCCTCCTCAGTCAACTCTCTCTGGTTGACCATGCAGCCGGCGTTGTTGATCTGGTGAACACGACAAACGAGTTAAATTATACGACTAAGATCAGTTTGTATTATCGCAGACGGTCCAGCACAGACCTGCAACAAACCTACCAGCACGTGAACAGTGTCGTTTTGTGAGAAGCTCTGGGCAAACTCCCAAACTTGCCTCGCGCTGGACATGTCGACGATGTGGACGTGAACGTTCTGGGAATGAAGAAGGGAAATTGTAACGTATCCCTTAAATGACATCCTCAATTTGAATAAGATAAGAATAAAAACTACATCAAATTCTATTTCAGGAAGTAACAGACACATATTTCTCACCTGATTCTTGCTCCGTTCCACAATTTCATCTTTGGCTGCGTCTGCTCGGCCCTTGTTCCGACACACCATGTGGACAATTCCCCCTGCCGGGCCAAAAACACAAACACATCAGTGACTTGCCCTTAACCGCTCCATGTAGTCATCGTCGGATATGAACCGACATGTCACTGAATCTGACTTTTATTTGAAAACGGCAGTTAATGCAGTTTATTCAGCGTTTTATAGGTGAATGACAAGAGACGGTCGAAACGCAAAGAGGAAACTGTAGCACACAAAATACAGGAATGTGGGTGTGCCATGTAGTCCTTTGCAAATCAGTAAGAGAGTTGACAATTAAAACTGACAGGTGACCAGTGTTACGACTGTAAATTATATGTGATCACGGGGACAACTGACTCTCTGGTCGACCGCTCACCTCTGTTGGCGATTTCCTGCGCCGTGGCTTTTCCTATCCCGCTGTTGGCGCCCGTTATCATGAAGGACCGCCCACTCAGGTTCACATCCAGGTCCGCTGGAGCGAAGTGCTTCGCTGCAGCTTCATAACCGCTCCTGCCGGGGGGCAAAGGGCACATGTGTCGCTGCCATCCAATCTTTTTTCCCCCTTAATTATGTGATGATTGACTTCTTCTTCACAGAGTAAATCTTATTTTGGTTTTCATAAGCCCGTACCTTATCATATTCTTTATTCTTATTTTTACTCGTGCCAATAAAAGCGGACTAACAAACTGTATATGACGCTCAGTTGACAATTTATTGACAACACATTCTAGGACTGATTATAGAAAAAAAAAGGATTTTCCTTTGATTTCTCAGAAGATGTGGTGTATTATACAGAACTGCCTCTAGCAGAATGTAGACAATAATTAGTGATGGTTTCATCATCACATCATCATTATGAGAGACCCTGTGATTCACGAATATTATAATGAATTACTTTGTTCTCTGAGGATCTCTCCTCCTAAAAAATGACCTTTGTCGAACTGCATCAGTGAGGATCTGGTTCATTTAAAAAACATGTTTTTTTCTAATTAAGTTTCCATTAAGTCTTTGAAAAGGCAACAATGTCAAACACTGACTGTCTCTAGCTTTTTCAGTCTGTTTTACATCTTCATCAGTTCAACAGCTTTTTGCATATGGATTGTTTCTCATCCAACAGTAGAGACGTACAACTGTCACTCGAGCTCTGGGAACGTGTTATGGATATATTTGTAAATCAGGGTTTTCTGCAGTTCAGTTTACTTTAAGCCTTATTAAAACCATACAGAATGTAATCCAAGACCTGTTTCATGACAATACCGGCCAAAATATTGAAGTATGATTTAAAAGCTGTAGAACTGTTTGTCATTACTCATATGGAATTCAAGACTTTTTTATTATCGTCTGAGGGAAATTGAGTTCAATCAATTTTTGAAGATTTCTTTTCAGTATTATTTCAGTATTGTCTAACCACTGCAAGTTAATCAGTAACTTGACTTTATAGCTGGTTATATTTCCACTCACAGAGTGAACGCGTGTTGTTTAAGCCCTGAGTTTTGACTAAAGGAGAGACTGGGGTACATGTTGCATGAACATAAACAAAGACATGTTGACCAATCCTGAACCTTCACTGTCTGATATACCCGAGTATCCAAACTCTACAGCTTTAGATATTACTAAATGATCAGTCAGATCTCCAATCTTATTTGCTCATCATTTAATCTCATTTAATACTTATTATCTGTAGTATCTCATTTTAAATACTGAGAATTGGTTTGTGTTGTGGCGGAGGAGCTGAGTCAGTTATGTTCCATCATTGGTTATTGGTATTGAAATGGTGCAGATCGAAATGTGTCTGTAGCAATGAGCATTGAAAACTGTCAGGCACCTCAAATTAGCACCACGTGTTCCTGACATTTTACAGTTTTATTTACACAAAGTTCTTGTCTTAATTTGCCACAGCATCAAAGGAACGTGTCACCTTCCCCAGGAACTTCGCCCCATAGCTGGTTATTACCCCTCACAGGGAACATGTGTTGTTTAATCCCTGAGTTCTGACTAAAGGAGAGACTCGGAATAAACATACACAAGACCTCAGTGGAAAGGACACTTACTTGGTGTACTCCTGCAGTCCCTTCACGAACCACACGGCGTTCCTGTAGATCGACATGTCCGACGCGCTGGCGCCGCCTCGGTCTGTCTGCTAAATCAAAAAGAGGTGATCTATCCGTTCTCAACCGTCGCATCGAAGCCAAATCAATGTGTTTTTCCCCGTTTCATAAGAATGACTGAGCCGCGTTATGTAGTAAAGTGGGCGGGGACAGTCACTTGCGTCCGTGACCACCCCGGAAGTAAATGATCAATAACGTGCAGCGCCCTCTGGTGGGCAACGTTTGTTACTGTCAACACATTGTCTAAATAGAATAGAATAGAATAGAATAGAATAGAATAGAATAGAAAACTTTATTCATCCCGCTCCGGGAAATTCACTTGTCACAGCCGCACAGTATCACACGGGGCAGCAAAAATACAGTTGAAACTGTTTAAAAAAGGAACAAAAAAGGTATGGACATATATACAGAGTGCAAAAAGTAATGTGCAGTGGGTTGAAAATAATGAATATTATTATTATTAATGATAATAATAAAAATGTATACATATATGTGTATTTCACGGAAATATACTATACATGGAATGGTACTGAATAAAGAATATTACATTAAATACGGTTGACAACTGTCTGGATGAAGGACTTGCGGTGGCATACGGTCGCTTCAGCTTAATGTAATCTAATGTAAAACCAATGTAAATTCGAAAGAAATAGTAATATATGAAGATGGTATCATTGTATAGCGATATATAAATGTTAAGGTCATCAAGGCAGTCTCACTGTCAGGATGGCCGAGTGGTCTAAGGCGCCAGACTCAAGGTGACAACCCTTACCGGGGAACCGGGACTTCTGGTCTCCGAATGGAGGCGTGGGTTCAAATCCCACTTCTGACATATCTTTTACGTCCCGGCGGTCTGTTCATTCATAAGACGAGCGCGTCGAGGCCTCGTCAGCATTGAGATTACGAATTTGAACATTTAGAATTTGGGCTTTTCATTATAATATTTAATCTTGTTCCGTCAGATTGTCGCACCAGGGCAGGCGTTGCATCATTTTTGCGTGTCGTTGAAAAAAACCCAAATATCAGTGTCTTTCTTTGTTTTCTTCACATTTCCGACATTTTGTCATCTCCGTTTCCTTATGTTCGTCGCCGGGGGGAAGAACTGAAATACGAAGGGGTATAAGCGCCATATTGGGGCAGAAATGTCTGAGAAAAGTCGAAATATTACGAGGATAGAGTCACTATTAGATCAAAGTCGTAATTTAATGTAACAACATTCTGAATATAGATAGATAGATAGATAGATAGATCGATAGTTACTTTATTTATCCCAAGCTGGGAAATTCCGGTGTAACAACAGCACGTTTTCACACAGCACACTTTAAAAATATATACAATATATTCACAAACAAATATAAAAAACAAAAATACGAATTGAAAAAAATATAGAGGACAAGAATAATACATTTAAAGAATTTACATGAATATTAATATTGGAATTAGTAGTGTAGAATATGAATGCATGATGCACCAGGGGGCGGTAGAGAGCCGGACGCTGCTCCTACTACACTTTAAAACGACACCCACCGCGATGGAAACTGTGTTTCACGTCTCATTAGTAGAAATAGTGTCAGTTATGAAATAATCCGTCGACAACAACCAAGCTCCTCATGCGAAGTGGCGACGGACTGAGAGTTAGTCAAGAAGCCTCTTGGCGCAGTGGAAGCTCAGTTGTCAGGATGGCCGAGCGGTCTAAGGCGCCAGACTCAAGGTTCGCTACCTTCCGGATGCACGGGACTTCTGGTCTCCGAATGGAGGCGTGGGTTCGAATCCCACTTCTGACAAGACTGTTTTTTTCCCCCTTTCCAGATTTTTTTTGGACAGCTCGTGTATGTGCTTTACTCTTGGACGCACATCGAATGTCAATAAATTCCTTACGAACTAAGTTAAATTCCATCATTAACAACAACTTGGGGGGTGTTAGGTAATAAAAAATAATCCTCCACCTAGGCGATGAAAAGGAAAAACATTCATACCCGTGTAGAAATTTATAAACAGCATTTTGTGTCTTCCTGTTGGTAAGTGTGAGGTATAGTGATAATTGTGATTAAGTAAGTGTACCCTCTTACGTAATTTAATATTAAATTGTAAGTAGTTTCACTGCCCTTTTCTTCTTCAAAATAAGTTATGTAGCAGTACTCGATTCAATTTTATTTGTAAAGCGCCAAATCTCACAGATCCATGACAAAACATTTCCTTAGAATGCCTTGGTTCGGTGTGTTCAATGACACGGGTGAATTGAACAATTGAACTTTTACCTTGCCACCGCAAAAATCTTTCTCCACACAATCTACTTTGACTAAATTCCGATGTGACAACTTTGGATTCTGTAAACCATCAATCACCCAGTGATACCAAGCAGAATTAATGCACCTGCAAATTGTGGCAGTTACTTTGTAAAATGTGAGTATTAAAAATTCCAGTATTGGATTGTTAAGTAAATTAAAGCATAGACAAGGGAAAAAAGTTTCAAGCATGGCCTCATGTTACCTAGTTAAGTGCCTTCCCCTTCAGTGGTTATATCAGACTGCCATCTAGTGCTTTCTCACCTTTAAGTCAGTTTGAATAGCAGAGGGCTCCTTGCCATGAATCACAAACACAATTTGAGAGATGTACAAAACCTCAAATCCAACCATAATAGAAACACTACTCGTAATTTACTGAACATCTTGGTGATTGCTGATGAGCATTGTTCTTCTTAAAACTTTAATTTCAGTGATTCTATATGTACTTGACGGCCACGTTCAAAACTCTACCTGAAGATCCAGTGGGTCACCATCAGTGTTGAGGAATTGATAAAACCTCTAAAGGGTCTTTAAGGACCAAATTGGAGTTTATTAATATTGTGTGGGTTCAGGTCAGGTCTACACCAAAGATGCAAACGACAGTATTTTTAAAAACTACATAACAAAATAATTTGTTTCATTTCATATTCATTTAGATACAAATTGAAATTTGTGTTGTGGGTACTAGCGGATAAAAAATTTTTGTCCATATAACTTCAAATGATCGATTGTCATATAGAAGAGATTTGAGTTACAAATGGAAAAAAAGTAAACAAGTCAGACTCAATAATACTCTATTTATTTTTATGAAGAGCTTGTGGAAAGACAATGCTTTATGTTTACTGGCTGGCAGTTGTAGTAGACGAGACGGGGGTCGTGGTGGAGGCGGCGGGGGTCGTGGTGGAGGCCCCGGTGGTCGTCGAGGTGGCGGCGGGGGTCGTGGTGGAGGCCCCGGTGGTCGTCGAGGTGGCGGCGGGGGTCGTGGTGGAGGCCCCGGTGGTCGTCGAGGTGGCGGCGGGGGTCGTGGTGGAGGCCCCGGTGGTCGTCGAGGTGGCGGCGGGGGTCGTGGTGGAGGCCCCGGTGGTCGTCGAGGTGGCGGCGGGGGTCGTGGTGGAGGCCCCGGTGGTCGTGGACGTGGAGGCCCCGGTGGTCGTCGACGAGGCGGCGGTGGTCGTCGACGAGGCGGCGGGGGTCGTGGACGTGGGGGCCCCGGTGGTCGTCGACGAGGCGGCGGGGGTCGTGGTGGAGGCCCCGGTGGTCGTCGAGGTGGCGGCGGGGGTCGTGGTGGAGGCCCCGGTGGTCGTCGAGGTGGCGGCGGGGGTCGTGGACGTGGGGGCCCCGGTGGTCGTCGAGGTGGCGGCGGGGGTCGTGGACGTGGGGGCCCCGGTGGTCGTCGACGAGGCGGCGGGGGTGGTGGACGTGGGGGCCCCGGTGGTCGTCGACGAGGCGGCGGGGGTGGTGGACGTGGGGGCCCCGGTGGTCGTCGACGAGGCGGCGGGGGTCGTGGTGGAGGCCCCGGTGGTCGTCGAGGTGGCGGCGGGGGTCGTGGTGGAGGCCCCGGTGGTCGTCGAGGTGGCGGCGGGGGTCGTGGTGGGGGCCCCGGTGGTCGTCGACGAGGCGGCGGGGGTCGTGGACGTGGGGGCCCCGGTGGTCGTCGACGAGGCGGCGGGGGTCGTGGACGTGGGGGCCCCGGTGGTCGTCGACGAGGCGGCGGGGGTCGTGGACGTGGGGGCCCCGGTGGTCGTCGACGAGGCGGCGGGGGTCGTGGACGTGGGGGCCCCGGTGGTCGTCGACGAGGCGGCGGGGGTCGTGGACGTGGGGGCCCCGGTGGTCGTCGACGAGGCGGCGGGGGTCGTGGACGTGGGGGCCCCGGTGGTCGTGGACGAGGCGGCGGGGGTCGTGGACGTGGGGGCCCCGGTGGTCGTGGACGAGGCGGCGGGGGTCGTGGACGTGGGGGCCCCGGTGGTCGTGGACGAGGCGGCGGGGGTCGTGGACGTGGGGGCCCCGGTGGTCGTGGACGAGGCGGCGGGGGTCGTGGACGTGGGGGCCCCGGGGGTCGTGGAGGTGGGGGCCCCGGGGGTCGCGGTGGTCGTAGGGGCGGCTGTGGTGGTCGTAGGGGCGGCTGTGGTGGTCGTAGGGGCGGCTGTGGTGGTCGTAGGGGCGGCTGTGGTGGTCGTAGGGGCGGCTGTGGTGGTCGTAGGGGCGGCTGTGGTGGTCGTAGGGGCGGCTGTGGTGGTCGTAGGGGCGGCTGTGGTGGTCGTAGGGGCGGCTGTGGTGGTCGTAGGGGCGGCTGTGGTGGTCGTAGGGGCGGCTGTGGTGGTCGTAGGGGCGGCTGTCGTAGGGGCAGCTGTGGTGGTCGTAGGGGCGGCTGTCGTAGGGGCAGCTGTGGTGGTCGTAGGGGCGGCTGTCGTAGGGGCAGCTGTGGTGGTCGTAGGGGCGGCTGTCGTAGGGGCAGCTGTGGTGGTCGTAGGGGCAGCTGTGGTGGTCGTAGGGGCAGCTGTGGTGGTCGTAGGGGCAGCTGTGGTGGTCGTAGGGGCAGCTGTGGTCGTGGTGGTCGTAGGGGCAGCTGTGGTCGTGGTGGTCGTAGGGGCAGCTGTGGTCGTGGTGGTCGTAGGGGCAGCTGTGGTCGTGGTGGTCGTAGGGGCAGCTGTGGTCGTGGTGGTCGTAGGGGCAGCTGTGATGGCAGCAGGAGAAGTGGATGTCATAGTGGCTATGGTGGGTATTGTTGTCACTGATCCTGGAATTTCAATGTCTACTCCATCGAATGGCTCTTCAGGAATTTCTTCAATTCCAAATAATTCGTAAAAATTTTGGTCATCAACACCTATGTAATTTGCTGACGTGGGGCTAACAGCTGTTTGTGTTGTTGTTGATGGAGTTTCCGGATCAGACGGTTCAACAGGAGTTGTGGTTTCCGGATCAAACGGTTCAACAGGAACATTTTCAAAGTTCCACAGATCAAAAAAATCTGGTTCCTCCAGAGCTCTCCTAACATGATGCCTCCGATTTTTTTTTGCCAACGTAGGGTAGCAAGCGCTCAGCACAGGACAAAGTCTCCCAGTTGCATCCACATACGCCAGTTCGTAGCCAGAATCCTGTGAACATTCTTAATATTAGTTTTCCCAACAAATTATTTCAACACTTGATATTGTTAATCGTGTCTTGCACTTGACATACCCCGTCTGCTAACTTTGATATATCCACTAATGATGTACTGGATGTCTTCCACTGTCTTACTGCTGGTCTTTTGTTGTTGAAAAAATCTGCCGGAAAAAAGGAAATTCAAATCTTTGATTTAGTGAGCACAAATCAAAAGTTAATCTTCGCTCATAACCACAGTTTGAAGCATCCACTTATCAATTCAAAAAATAAATATTACATCATGTTTAAAAAGAATGGTTGACATAGACAGGAAAGACACAAAATGAACATGCACAAAGACTGATGACAATGGGGAACACAGCAAAGAACTTAACATTTACTTTTAACACAAATTCCAAAAATACATTGGGGGAAAAAAAAGCAAAAACATTACCGCACTATGAAGTCTATCCTTCATTTTAAACTTTTGGGATTCAATTCATATTTTCTCAAATGGTTTTCTGGCAGGTGTGTTTTCTCTTTGAACATTTTCAAATTCAATCTAGTCTTAAATGCAAAATGGATGTTCATCATGTGGCGTTGAACTATGGCCAGGTAAGTGTTTGGACAAACTGGATAACAATGCATAATTATTCTGGTCAGAAATCAAACTAGATTTGTAACATTTATCGAGAATTGTTTATATTGTGTTTTTTTTAAATATCCCTACCCAATTGTTATCAGGCTCAAGCCAACTAAATAAACTCACACATAAAAACAATTCTGAAAAGGCAGTTGCAGAATTTGAAATTCAATGTAATATTAGACAATATAAGACAAAATCTAATCATTACATTTAAAATCACAAGTTTAAATTTTTTTTATATACTTAAATATGCAATAAGATGTGGCCTTATGAGTGGAATTAATTCAAATGGTGAGATGAGACCTGTTCAATCTTCATAAAACAAAAAGAATGAATTGTAACAGAGATGAATGAACAGTTTAAAAAAAAATACAGTACATCACTGCAGTTACAGCTTTTGGGATAATATGCTAAATATTATAACCTATTTAAACACACTTAACTTTGTCTCACTCTTCAGTGAGTCTGGTCATATTATACTCAGACTCATACTTTGGTTCATAACGTTAACATGGTTTGTTACTGGAGGAAGTTCACTAAAAGTTTGGGCATGAAAAAAAAAAAAGCAGTAGGCAGGTGAGCTGATACCAGTTTGAAAGCCTGAGTTACACGATACAGAGTGGAGCACGTTTTTCTCTTTTCTTTCCCCCCCACCTGTAATGAAATTCCGCGCCAACGCGGGGAAACGTCGGCCAGTCAAACCTTCCCCGGCCGCCTGGAGCGGCTTCCCGCCGCCGCCGTGAAACTCGCCCATGTCGGCCGGAAGTCCAGGCGCGCGCCGGAGGCTCTCCGCGTAGTTAAACTGGGCTAGGACGAGGAGGACGATCCAAACCCGAGCCATCAGTGCAGAAGCCTCGGGAGCGCAGCGCGTCCGAGCGGCAGGTGCAGGCGGGGGAAGTGGAGGCCGCTGCACAGCTGCACTATTTATCCGGTTCATTTAGCTGCAAACGACGCACAGGTGCGTTCGCACGTGGTGGGCGTGGCCGAGAATGAATTCGTGATGGCAAATGGACGTGAGAGCAACTACTAAAGAAATAACCCTAGTAAAAACTAAAACGAACACAAAGACATGGAAGAAAACAAACCTCATAGACATTTGTAAGGGTTTGACAAAAAGATTGCCAGTTGCGCTCTGTTGGTTAAAGATGGGGACAAAAAACTCACAAGCACCGGGTATTCCCTGGTACTAAGCAGGCCCTGTTGAACTATGGGCAAATGAACAGATCTTTTAAGTTTAAAACCTTTTTAGTTTTTAGTCTTGGATTTGTTGGGTTTTACACAAATGAACATTGATGAGAACAGAATTTGACAGTCATGAGCACCGCTATTTGACTTTTGGAATATAAAAAGAGCCTGAGTTCTCTTGTGTAAGTCCCTTACGGCCATGCCAGCCTGAATACGCCCGATCCCGTCTGATCTCTGACCCTCAGCAGGGTCGGGCCTGGTTGGTACTTGGATGGAGACCTCCTGGGAATACCAGGTGCTGTAAGCTTTCTAATCCCCATCTGTAACCAGCAGAGGGCGCTGCTGCCTATCGTGATGGGAATAAAGGACTTCAGGGGACTACCTCATTACTTTGTTTCAGAATGTATAGGCTTGGACCTCATGCTCTCATCTGTCAATATAATGTAACCTATTTTTTGCCCCTTATAATGAACATACTTGTTAGCCATACAAAGATGTGGCTGGTTGTGGTCCCTGTTTTCATCAATGATGGTTAAAAAACATTCTGTATGGGGTTATTTGAGATCTTTGTGTTCGTTCAACTCCGTTATTATTTTTATTTTTTTAAGTAGTAGCTCTCACGTCTTTTTTTCCAATCAGGCAATTACCCTCAGCCACGCCCACCACGTGCGAACGCACCTGTGCGTCTTTTGGAACTAAATGAACCTGATAAATAGTGCAGCTGTGCAGCGGCCAGGTTCCCCAGTCTGTCTTCTTCCGTGTCGGAGGAGGAGTGTTGCAGTGTTGCAGTTTTCTAGTTTTCTAGTTTTCTAGTGTTCCTCGTGTTCTCGGCTCGGACGCGCTGCGCTCCCATGGCTTCTGCACTGATGGCTCGGGTTTGGATCGTCCTCTTCATCCTAGCCCAGTTTAACTACGCGGAGAGCCTCCGGCGCGCGCCTGGACTTCCGGCCGACATGGGCGAGTTTCACGGCGGCGGCGAGAAGCCGCTCAAGGCGATTCGGGGAGATTTGACAGGCCGACGTTTCCCAGCGATGATGCGGAATTTCATTACAGGTGGAAAAACAAACAAACAAACCTGCTGCTCTTTTGAATCTGTTTTTTGAGGCCTGTCATGCAAAACCCAGGCTTTCAAACTGGTATCAATTCACCTCTAGTGCTGCCTACTGCCAATTGCAATTTTTTTTTTCATGACCAAAGCTCAAATAAACCTTCTCCAGTAACAAACCATATAGACTTTATGAACCAGAGCATGAGCATAATATTACGGAACAGTATTAAGGCCAGGCACAAGAAAATGAGGAGGAAGATTTTTCTTAATCTTACATTTCGAGAATAAAATTGAAATATGAGTAAAGTTGAAATATTATATCGAGAACGTTAGTTAACGTGGATGTGTGCCAGCTGTACTGGAACCACAACATGGTCGTTTAGGGCTATTTCAACTTTGATCTTGACATTTCGACTTTATTCTTGTAATGTAGAATACCTTAAAAAAAACTTCCCCCTCATCTTTTTTCCTCTTATGCCTGGCCCTAATACTCTTCCATTTAATATGACTAGATGAGCAACATAAATCATTTAAGAGCGAGACAAAGTTTAATTCCTATTAAGCCTGTTATCCAAAAGGCTGTTACCAGAGATGCTCATGATGGGAGGTCGCAGTCAGCAGTCTAGGCCTATAGCAGCATAAGCAAGAGATGGTTCAGTAAACAACCAGTGCAACAAGAGCAAAACCAAACCTTAATGAACCAGCAGTCTCACTTAATTCAAGTGAACACAACACAATTATGCAACTGTTTTTTTCAAGTGTGCCTGCCTAAAACGACTAACTTGCTGCTGAATGTAGTCCCCAACAAATTAAAATGTCTTCTAACTTTACGTATCTTTAAATATTTAAAAATGTGATGGGAACCAAGGGGCTCGGGGCTCATATGCACATAGTAGGGAATAGAAAGATGACATTTTCTGGTCGTGAGTGTATCACTGACAAAACTCAATTAAATTTCAGATGATATTAATGAAGATTTCTTACCAGAGTTCCAGCCATGTACGCAGTTGCTCAGTAAATCAGAGATTTTAATTTGTTTTTGTTTTTTGGCAGATTTTTTCAACACCAAAGGACCAGCCGTAAGACAGTGGAAGACATCCAGTACATCATTTGTAGATATATCAAAGTTACCAGACAGAGTAAGTCAAGTGCAAAACTCTATTTAAATCATCAAATGTTAAAAATAATTTGTTTGGAAAACTAATATTAAGAATGTTCACAGGATTCTGGCTACGAACTGGCGTATGTTGATGCTACTGGGAGACTTTGCTCTGTGCTGAGCACTTGCTACCCTACGTTGGCAAAAAAAGTTCGGAGGCATCATGTTAGGAGAGCTCTGGAGGAACCAGATTTTTTTGATCTGTGGAACTTTGA
This sequence comes from Scophthalmus maximus, assembly GCF_022379125.1. NCBI lineage: Eukaryota > Metazoa > Chordata > Actinopteri > Pleuronectiformes > Scophthalmidae > Scophthalmus > Scophthalmus maximus. The sequence goes on from NC_061528.1 coordinate 4,635,913, forward strand.
AAATGCTCTTGAACCAGGAGTTGAACCATTTGATCCGGAAACTCTGGAATCTCCTGATGAACCATCTGATTTGGAAACAACGTCAACAACAACACAAACAATTGTAAGCGCCAGCTCAGCAACTGATGCATCTGAGGAAAGTTTTTTTGACCCCGATTTTTATGAGTTTTGGGAACTTGAAGAAATTCCTGAAGAGTCATTCAGCGGAGTAGACATAGAACTTCCAGGATCAGTGACAACAGTAACCACAACTGCCCCGACAGCGACCACCACAACTGCCCCGGCAACGACAACAACAACTGCCCCGGCAACGACAACAACAACTGCCCCGGCAATGACAACAACAACTGCCCCGGCGTCCACCACGACGACGGCCGCCCCGGCGTCCACCACGACGACGGCCGCCCCGGCGACCACCACGACGGCCGCCCCGGCTACGACGACGGCCGCCCCGACGACGACGACCACGGCCGCCCCGACGACGACCACGGCCGCCCCGACCACAACGACGGCCGCCTCGACCACGACCGCCCCGACAACGACCACTACGGCCGCCTCGACCACAACAACAGCTGCCCCGACGACAACGACGGCCGCCCCGTCGACGACAACGACGGCCGCCCCGACCACCACGACGGCCGCCCCGACGACCACCACCACGGCCACCACCACGGCCGTCCCGACCACAACGACGGCCGCCCCGACGACAACGACGGCCGCCCCGTCGACCACCACGGCCGCCCCGACGACCACCACGGCCACCACCACGGCCGCCCCGACCACAACGACGGCTGCCCTGACCACTACTGCCCCGACAACGACGGCCGCCCCGACCACAACGACGGCCGCCCCGACCACAACGACGGCCGCCCCGTCGACGACCACGGCCGCCCCGTCGACCACCACCACCACCACCACCGCCCCGTCGGCCACCACCACGGCCGCCCCGACCACAACGACGGCTGCCCTGACCACTACTGCCCCGACAACGACCACTACGGCCGCCCCGACCACAACAACAGCTGCCCCGACGACAACGGCGGCCGCCCCGTCGACGACAACGACGGCTGCCCCGTCGACCACCACGGCCGCCCCGACGACAACGACGGCTGCCCTGACGACAACGACGGCTGCCCTGACCACTACTGCCCCGACAACAACCACTACGGCCGCCCCGACAACAACCACTACGGCCGCCCCGACCACAACAACGGCTGCCCCGACCACAACAACGGCCGCCCCGACCTCAACGGCGGCCGCCCCGACCACAACGGCGGCCGCCCCGACCACAACGGCGGCCGCCCCGACGACAACGGCGGCCGCCCCGACGACGACCACGACCGCCCCGTCGACGACCACGGCCGCCCCGACGACCACCACGGCCGCCCCGACGACCACCACGGCCGCCCCGACGACCACCATGGCCACCACCACGGCCGCCCCGACCACAACGACGGCTGCCCTTACCACTACTGCCCCGACAACGACCACTACGGCCGCCCCGACCACAACGACAGCTGCCCCGACGACAACTGCCCCGACAACGACCACTACGGCCGCCCCGACCACTACGGCCGCCCCGACCACAACGACAGCTGCCCCGACCACAACGACAGCCACCCCGTCGGCGACAACGACGGCCACCCCGTCGACGACAACGACGGCCGCCCCGTCGCCCACCACGGCCGCCCCGTCGACGACAACGACGGCTGCCCTGACCACTACTGCCCCGACAACAACCACTACGGCCGCCCCGACCACAACAACGGCCGCCCCGACCACAACAACGGCTGCCCCGACCACAACAACGGCTGCCCCGACGACAACGAAGGCCGCCCCGACCACAACGACAGCTGCCCCGACGACAACGACAGTCGCCCCGTCGACGACAACGACGGCCACCCCGTCGCCCACCACGGCCGCCCCGACGACAACGACGGCTGCCCTGACCACTACTGCCCCGACAACAACCACTACGGCCGCCCCGACCACAACAACGGCTGCCCCGACGACAACGACGGCTGCCCCGACGACAACGACGGCCGCCCCGTCGACGACAACGACGGCCTCCCTGTCGACCACTACGGCCGCCCCGACGACAACGACGGCCGCCCCGACTGCCTCCACCACGACCGCAGCATCGACGACCACGACACCCTCTGCCTCCACCACGACCGCAGCATCATCGACCACGACCAGCGGGGCCTCCACCACGACACCTTCTGCCTCCTCGTCCACGACCAGCGGGGCCTCCACCACGACACCTTCTGCCTCCTCGTCCACGACCAGCGGCGCCTCCACCACGACACCTTCTGCCTCAAGTACGACCACCTGGGCCTCAACCACAACACCTTCTGCCTCCAGTACGACCCTCGCCACCTCGTCCACGACACCATCTGCCTCCTCGTCCACGACCACCGGGGCCTCCACCACGACACCTTCTGCCTCGTCGACGACCACCGGGGCCTCAACCACAACACCTTCTGCCTCCAGTACGACCCTCGCCACCTCGTCGACGACCACCGGGGCCTCCACCACGACCGCAGCATCGTCGACCACGACACCATCTGCCTCGTCGACGACCACCGGAGCCTCCACCACGTCACCCTCTGCCTCCACCACGACCGCAGCATCGTCGACCACGACACCCTCTGCCTCCACCACGACCACAGCATCATCGACCACCACCGGGGCCATGTCCACGACACCTTCTGCCTCGTAAAGAATTGTCTTTCCACAAGCTCTTCATAAAAATAGAGTATTATTGAGTCTGACTAGTTTACCTTTTTTCTATTTGTGACTCAAATATCTCCTATACACCTTCTGCCTCCAGTACGACCACTGCCGCCTCGTCCACGACACCTTCTGCCTCCTCGTCCACGACCCCCGCCGCCTCGTCCACGACACCTTCTGCCTCCACCACGACCGCAGCATCGTCGACCACGACACCCTCTGCCTCCACCACGACCGCAGCATCATCGACCACCACCGGGGCCATGTCCACGACACCTTCTGCCTCGTAAAGAATTGTCTTTCCACAAGCTCTTAGTAAAAATAAATAGAGTATTATTGAGTCTGACTAGTTTACCTTTTTTCTATTTGTGACTAAAATATCTCCTATACACCTTCTGCCTCCAGAACGACCACCGCCGCCTCGTCCACGACACCATCTTTCTCCTCGTCCACGACCACCGGGGCCTCCACCACGACACCTTCTGCCTCCAGAACGACCACCGCCACCTCGTCCACGACACCATCTGCCTCCTCATCCACGACCACCGGGGCCTCCACCACAACACCTCCTGCCTCGTCGACGACCACCGGGGCCTTGTCGACGACCACGACACCCTCTGCCTCCACCACGACCGCAGCATCGTCGACCACGACACCATCTGCCTCCTCGTCCACGACCACCGGGGCCTCCACCACAACACCTTCTGCCGCGTCGACCACCACCGGAGCCTCCATCACGTCACCCTCTGCCTCGTCGACGACCACCGGAGCCTCCACCACGTCACCCTCTGCCTCGTCGACGACCACCGGAGCCTCCACCACGTCACCCTCTGCCTCCACCACGACCGCAGCATCGTCGACCACGACACCCTCTGCCTCCACCACGACCACAGCATCATCGACCACCACCGGGGCCATGTCCATGACACCTACTGCCTCGTAAAGAATTGTCTTTCCACAAGCTCTTCATAAAAATAGAGTATTATTGAGTCTGACTAGTTTACCTTTTTTCTATTTGTGACTCAAATATCTCCTATACACCTTGTGCCTCCAGTACGACCACCGCCGCCTCGTCCACGACACCATCTGCCTCCTCGTCCACGACCACCGGGGCCTCCACCACGACACCTTCTGCCTCGTCCACGACCACCGGGGCCTCCACCACGACACCTTCTGCCTCGTCGACGACCACCGGGGCCTCCACCACGACACCTTCTGCCTCGTCGACGACCACCGGGGCCTCCACCACAACACCTTCTGCCTCCAGTACGACCCTCGCCACCTCGTCGACGACCACCGGGGCCTCCACCACGACCCCTGCCGCCTCGTCCACGACACCTTCTGCCTCCTCATCCACGACCACCGGGGCCTCCACCACGACACCTTCTGCCTCCACCACGACCACCGGAGCCTCCACCTCGACACCCTCTGCCTCCACCATGACCGCAGCATCATCGACCACGACACCCTCTGCCTCCACCACGACCGCAGCATCATCGACCACCACCGGGGCCATGTCCACGACACCTTCTGCCTCGTAAAGAATTATCTTTCCACAAGCTCTTCGTAAAAATAAATAGAGTATTATTGAGTCTGACTAGTTTACCTTTTTTCTATTTGTAACTAAAATATCTCCTATACACCTTCTGCCTCCAGTACGACCCTCGCCGCCTCGTCGACGACCACCGGGGCCTCCACCACGACACAATCTGCCTCGTCGACGACCACGACACCTGCTTCCAGTACGACCCTCGCCGTCTCGTCGACGACCACCGGGGCCTCCACCACGACCCCCGCCGCCTCGTCCACGACACCTTCTGCCTCGTAAAGAATTGTCTTTCCACAAGCTCTTCGTAAAAATAGAGTATTATTGAGTCTGACAAGTTTACCTTTTTTCTATTTGTGACTCAAATATCTCCTATACACCTTCTGCCTCCAGAACGACAACCGCCGCCTCGTCCACGACACCATCTTTCTCCTCGTCCACGACCGCCGGGGCCTCCACCACGACACCTTCTGCCTCCATCACGACCACCGGAGCCTCCACCACAACCGCAGCATCGTCGACCACTACACCCTCTGCCTCCACCACGACCGCAGCATCATCGACCACCACCGGGGCCATGTCCACGACACCTTCTGCCTCGTAAAGAATTGTCTTTCCACAAGCTCTTCATAAAAATAAATAGAGTATTATTGAGTCTGACTAGTTTACCTTTTTTCTATTTGTGACTCAAATATCTCCTATACACCTTCTGCCTCCAGTACGACCACTGCCGCCTCGTCCACGACACCATCTGCCTCCTCGTCCACGACCACCGGGGGCTCCACCACAACACCTTCTTCCTCGTCGACCACCACCGGGGCCTCAACCACAACACCTTCTGCCTCCAGTACGACCCTCGCCACCTCGTCGACGACCACCGGGGCCTCCACCACGACCCCCGCCGCCTCGTCCACGACACCTTCTGCCTCCTCATCCACGACCACCGGGGCCTCCACCACGACACCTTCTGCCTCCACCACGACCACCGGAGCCTCCACCTCGACACCCTCTGCCTCCACCACGACCGCAGCATCGTCGACCACGACACCCTCTGCCTCCACCACGACCGCAGCATCATCGACCACCACCGGGGCCATGTCCACGACACCTTCTGCCTCCTCGTCCACGACCCCCGCCGCCTCGTCCACGACACCATCTGCCTCCTCGTCCACGACCAGCGGCGCCTCCACCACGACACCTTCTGCCTCCAGTACGACCACCGGGGCCTCAACCACAACACTTTCTGCCTCCAGTACTACCCTCGCCGCCTCGTCGACGACCACCGGGGCCTCCACCACGACCGCAGCATCGTCGACCACGACACCATCTGCCTCCTCGTCCACGACCACCGGGGCCTCCACCACGACACCTTCTGCCTCGTCGACGACCACCGGAGCCTCCACCACGTCACCCTCTGCCTCCACCACGACCGCAGCATCGTCGACCACGACACCCTCTGCCTCCACCACGACCACAGCATCATCGACCACCACCGGGGCCGTGTCCACGACACCTTCTGCCTCGTAAAGAATTGTCTTTCCACAAGCTCTTCGTAAAAATAAATAGAGTATTATTGAGTCTGACTAGTTTACCTTTTTTCTATTTGTGACTCAAATATCTCCTATACACCTTCTGCCTCCAGTACGACCACCGCCGCCTCGTCCACGACACCATCTGCCTCCTCGTCCACGACCACCGGGGCCTCCACCACGACACCTTCTGCCTCTTCGACGACCACCGGGGCCTCCACCACAACGCCTTCTGCCTCGTCGACCACCACCGGGGCCTCAACCACAACACCTTCTGCCTCGAGTACGACCCTCGCCACCTCGTCGACGACCACCGGGGCCTCCACCACGACCCCCGCCGCCTCGTCCACGACACCTTCTGCCTCCTCATCCACGACCACCGGGGCCTCCACCACGACACCTTCTGCCTCCATCACGACCACCGGAGCATCCACCACAACCGCAGCATCGTCGACCACGACACCCTCTGCCTCCACCACGACCGCAGCATCATCGACCACCACCGGGGCCATGTCCACGACACCTTCTGCCTCGTAAAGAATTGTCTTTCAACAAGCTCTTCATAAAAATAAATAGAGTATTATTGAGTCTGACTAGTTTACCTTTTTTCTATTTGTGACTAAAATATCTCCTATACACCTTCTGCCTCCAGAACGACCACCGCCACCTCGTCCACGACACCATCTGCCTCCTCGTCCACGACCCCCGCCGCCTCGTCCACGACACCTTCTGCCTCCTCGTCCACGACCCCCGCCGCCTCGTCCACGACACCATCTGCCTCCTCGTCCACGACCAGCGGCGCCTCCACCACGACACCTTCTGCCTCCAGTACGACCACCGGGGCCTCAACCACAACACTTTCTGCCTCCAGTACGACCCTCGCCGCCTCGTCGACGACCACCGGGGCCTCCACCACGACCGCAGCATCGTCGACCACGACACCATCTGCCTCCACCACGACCGCAGCATCATCGACCACCACCGGGGCCATGTCCACGACACCTTCTGCCTCGTAAAGAATTGTCTTAACACAAGCTCTTCATAAAAATAAATAGAGTATTATTGAGTCTGACTAGTTTACCTTTTTTCTATTTGTGACTAAAATATGTCCTATACACCTTCTGCCTCCAGAACGACCACCGCCGCCTCGTCCACGACACCTTCTGCCTCCTCGTCCACGACCCCCGCCGCCTCGTCCACGACACCTTCTGCCTCCACCACGACCGCAGCATCGTCGACCACGACACCCTCTGCCTCCACCACGACCGCAGCATCATCGACCACCACCGGGGCCATGTCCACGACACCTTCTGCCTCGTAAAGAATTGTCTTTCCACAAGCTCTTCGTAAAAATAAATAGAGTATTATTGAGTCTGACTAGTTTACCTTTTTTCTATTTGTGACTAAAATATCTCCTATACACCTTCTGCCTCCAGAACGACCATCGCCGCCTCGTCCACGACACCATCTTTCTCCTCGTCCACGACCACCGGGGCCTCCACCACGACACTTTCTGCCTCCAGTACGACCCTCGCCGCCTCGTCGACGACCACCGGGGCCTCCACCACGACACCATCTGCCTCGTCGACGACCACGACACCTGCTTCCAGTACGACCCTCGCCGTCTCGTCGACGACCACCGGGGCCTCCACCACGACCCCCGCCGCCTCATCCACGACCACCGGGGCCTCCACCACGACCCCCGCCGCCTCGTCCACGACCACCGGGGCCTTGTCCACGACACCTACTGCCTCGTAAAGAATTGTCTTTCCACAAGCTCTTCGTAAAAATAAATAGAGTATTATTGAGTCTGACTAGTTTACCTTTTTTCTATTTGTGACTCAAATATCTCCTATACACCTTCTGCCTCCAGTACGACCACTGCCGCCTCGTCCACGACACCTTCTGCCTCCTCGTCCACGACCCCCGCCGCCTCGTCCACGACACCATCTGCCTCCTCGTCCACGACCAGCGGCGCCTCCACCACGACACCATCTGCCTCCTCGTCCACGACCAGCGGCGCCTCCACCACAACACTTTCTGCCTCCAGTACGACCCCTGCCGCCTCGTCGACGACCACCGGGGCCTCCACCACGACCGCAGCATCGTCGACCACGACACCATCTGCCTCCTCGTCCACGACCACCGGGGCCTCCACCACGACACCTTCTGCCTCGTCGACGACCACCAGAGCCTCCACCACGTCACCCTCTGCCTCCACCACGACCGCAGCATCGTCGACCACGACACCCTCTGCCTCCACCACGACCACAGCATCATCGACCACCACCGGGGCCGTGTCCACGACACCTTCTGCCTCGTAAAGAATTGTCTTTCCACAAGCTCTTCATAAAAATTAATTGAGTATTATTGAATCTGACTAGTTTACCTTTTTTCTATTTGTGACTAAAATATCTCCTATACACCTTCTGCCTCCAGAACGACCATCGCCGCCTCGTCCACGACACCATCTTTCTCCTCGTCCACGACCACCGGGGCCTCCACCACGACACTTTCTGCCTCCAGTACGACCCTCGCCGCCTCGTCGACGACCACCGGGGCCTCCACCACGACCCCCGCCGCCTCATCCACGACCACCGGGGCCTCCACCACGACCCCCGCCGCCTCGTCCACGACCACCGGGGCCTTGTCCACGACACCTTCTGCCTCGTAAAGAATTGTCTTTCCACAAGCTCTTCGTAAAAATAAATAGAGTATTATTGAGTCTGACTAGTTTACCTTTTTTCTATTTGTGACTCAAATATCTCCTATACACCTTCTGCCTCCAGTACGACCACTGCCGCCTCGTCCACGACACCTTCTGCCTCGTCGTCCACGACCAGCGGCGCCTCCACCACGACACCTTCTGCCTCCAGTACGACCCTCGCTGCCTCGTCGACGACCACCGGGGCCTCAACCACAACACTTTCTGCCTCCAGTACGACCCTCGCCGCCTCGTCGACGACCACCGGGGCCTCCACCACGACCGCAGCATCGTCGACCACGACACCATCTGCCTCCTCGTCCACGACCACCGGGGCCTCCACCACGACACCTTCTGCCTCCAGTACGACCACCGGAGCCTCCACCACGTCACCCTCTGCCTCCACCACGACCGCAGCATCGTCGACCACGACACCCTCTGCCTCCACCACGACCACAGCATCATCGACCACCACCGGGGCCGTGTCCACGACACCTTCTGCCTCGTAAAGAATTGTCTTTCCACAAGCTCTTCATAAAAATTAATTGAGTATTATTGAGTCTGACTAGTTTACCTTTTTTCTATTTGTGACTCAAATATCTCCTATACACCTTCTGCCTCCAGTACGACCACCGCCGCCTCGTCCACGACACCATCTGCCTCCTCGTCCACGACAACCGGGGCCTCCACCACGACACCTTCTGCCTCGTCGACGACCACCGGGGCCTCCACCACAACACCTTCTGCCTCGTCGACGACCACCGGGGCCTCCACCACAACACCTTCTGCCTCGTCGACCACCACCGGGGCCTCAACCACAACACCTTCTGCCTCCAGTACGACCCTCGCCACCTCGTCGACGACCACCGGGGCCTCCACCACGACCCCCGCCGCCTCGTCCACGACACCTTCTGCCTCCTCATCCAAGACCACCGGGGCCTCCACCACGACACCTTCTTTCTCCACCACGACCACCGGGGCCTCCACCACGACACCTTCTGCCTCCACCATGAACACCGGAGCCTCCACCTCGACACCCTCTGCCTCCACCACGACCGCAGCATCGTCGACCACGACACCCTCTGCCTCCACCACGACCGCAGCATCATCGACCACCACCGGGGCCATGTCCACGACACCTTCTGCCTCGTAAAGAATTGTCTTTCCACAAGCTCTTCATAAAAATTAATTGAGTATTATTGAGTCTGACTAGTTTACCTTTTTTCTATTTGTGACTAAAATATCTCCTACACACCTTCTGCCTCCAGAACGACCACCGCCGCCTCGTCCACGACACCATCTTTCTCCTCGTCCACGACCGCCGGGGCCTCCACCACGACACCTTCTGCCTCCATCACGACCACCGGAGCCTCCACCACAACCGCAGCATCGTCGACCACGACACCCTCTGCCTCCACCACGACCGCAGCATCGTCGACCACGACACCCTCTGCCTCCACCACGACCGCAGCATCATCGACCACCACCGGGGCCATGTCCACGACACCTTCTGCCTCGTAAAGAATTGTCTTTCCACAAGCTCTTCGTAAAAATAAATAGAGTATTATTGAGTCTGACTAGTTTACCTTTTTTTCTATTTGTGACTCAAATATCTCCTATACACCTTCTGCCTCCAGAACGACCATCGCCGCCTCGTCCACGACACCATCTTTCTCCTCGTCCACGACCACCGGGGCCTCCACCACGACACTTTCTGCCTCCAGTACGACCCTCGCCGCCTCGTCGACGACCACCGGGGCCTCCACCACGACACCATCTGCCTCGTCGACGACCACCGGGGCCTCGTCGACGACCACGACACCTGCTTCCAGTACGACCCTCGCCGTCTCGTCGACGACCACCGGGGCCTCCACCACGACCCCCGCCGCCTCATCCACCACCACCGGGGCCTCCACCACGACCCCCGCCGCCTCGTCCACGACCACCGGGGCCTTGTCCACGACACCTTCTGCCTCGTAAAGAATTGTCTTTCCACAAGCTCTTCGTAAAAATAAATAGAGTATTATTGAGTCTGACTAGTTTACCTTTTTTCTATTTGTGACTCAAATATCTCCTATACACCTTCTGCCTCCAGTACGACCACTGCCGCCTCGTCCACGACACCTTCTGCCTCCTCGTCCACGACCCCCGCCGCCTCGTCCACGACACCATCTGCCTCCTCGTCCACGACCAGCGGCGCCTCCACCACGACATTTTCTGCCTCCAGTACGACCCTCGCCGCCTCGTCGACGACCACCGGGGCCTCCACCACGACCGCAGCATCGTCGACCACGACACCATCTGCCTCCTCGTCCACGACCACCGGGGCCTCCACCACGACACCTTCTGCCTCGTCGACGACCACCGGAGCCTCCACCACGTCACCCTCTGCCTCCACCACGACCGCAGCATCGTCGACCACGACACCCTCTGCCTCCATCACGACCACCGGAGCCTCCACCACAACCGCAGCATCGTCGACCACGACACCCTCTGCCTCCACCACGACCGCAGCATCGTCGACCACGACACCCTCTGCCTCCACCACGACCGCAGCATCATCGACCACCACCGGGGCCGTGTCCACGACACCTTCTGCCTCGTAAAGAATTGTCTTTCCACAAGCTCTTCATAAAAATTAATTGAGTATTATTGAGTCTGACTAGTTTACCTTTTTTCTATTTGTGACTCAAATATCTCCTATACACCTTCTGCCTCCAGTACGACCACCGCTTTATTCTATTTGTGACTCAAATATCTCCTATACACCTTCTGCCTCCAGTACGACCACCGCCGCCTCGTCCACGACACCTTCTGCCTCCTCGTCCACGACCACCGGGGCCTCCACCACGACACCTTCTGCCTCCACCACGACCACCGGGGCCTCCACCACGACACCTTCTGCCTCGTCGACGACCACCGGGGCCTCAACCACAACACCTTCTGCCTCCAGTACGACCCTCGCCACCTCGTCGACGACACCATCTGCCTCCTCATCCACGACCACCGGGGCCTCCACCACGACACCTTCTGCCTCCACCACGACCACCGGAGCCTCCACCTCGACACCCTCTGCCTCCACCATGACCGCAGCATCGTCGACCACGACACCCTCTGCCTCCACCACGACCGCAGCATCATCGACCACCACCGGGGCCATGTCCACGACACCTTCTGCCTCGTAAAGAATTGTCTTTCCACAAGCTCTTCATAAAAATTAATTGAGTATTATTGAGTCTGACTAGTTTACCTTTTTTCTATTTGTGACTAAAATATCTCCTATACACCTTCTGCCTCCAGAACGACCATCGCCGCCTCGTCCACGACACCATCTTTCTCCTCGTCCACGACCACCGGGGCCTCCACCACGACACTTTCTGCCTCCAGTACGACCCTCGCCGCCTCGTCGACGACCACCGGGGCCTCCACCACGACACCATCTGCCTCGTCGACGACCACCGGGGCCTCGTCGACGACCACGACACCTGCTTCCAGTACGACCCTCGCCGTCTCGTCGATGACCACCGGGGCCTCCACCACGACCCCCGCCGCCTCATCCACGACCACCGGGGCCTCCACCACGACCCCCGCCGCCTCGTCCACGACCACCGGGGCCTTGTCCACGACACCTTCTGCCTCGTAAAGAATTGTCTTTCCACAAGCTCTTCGTAAAAATAAATAGAGTATTATTGAGTCTGACTAGTTTACCTTTTTTCTATTTGTGACTCAAATATCTCCTATACACCTTCTGCCTCCAGTACGACCACTGCCGCCTCGTCCACGACACCTTCTGCCTCCTCGTCCACGACCCCCGCCGCCTCGTCCACGACACCATCTGCCTCCTCGTCCACGACCAGCGGCGCCTCCACCACGACACCTTCTGCCTCCAGTACGACCACCGGGGCCTCAACCACAACACTTTCTGCCTCCAGTACGACCCTCGCCGCCTCGTCGACGACCACCGGGGCCTCCACCACGACCGCAGCATCGTCGACCACAACACCATCTGCCTCCTCGTCCACGACCACCGGGGCCTCCACCACGACACCTTCTGCCTCGTCGACGACCACCGGAGCCTCCACCACGTCACCCTCTGCCTCCACCACGACCGCAGCATCGTCGACCACGACACCCTCTGCCTCCACCACGACCACAGCATCATCGACCACCACCGGGGCCGTGTCCACGACACCTTCTGCCTCGTAAAGAATTGTCTTTCCACGAGCTCTTCATAAAAATTAATTGAGTATTATTGAATCTGACTAGTTTACCTTTTTTCTATTTGTGACTCAAATATCTCCTATACACCTTCTGCCTCCAGTACGACCACCGCCGCCTCGTCCACGACACCATCTGCCTCCTCGTCCACGACACCATCTGCCTCCTCGTCCACGACCGCCGGGGCCTCCACCACAACACCTTCTGCCTCGTCGACGACCACCGGGGCCTCCACCACAACACCTTCTGCCTCCAGTACGACCCTCGCCACCTCGTCGACGACCACCGGGGCCTCCACCACGACCCCTGCCGCCTCGTCCACGACACCTTCTGCCTCCTCATCCACGACCACCGGGGCCTCCACCACGACACCTTCTGCCTCCACCACGACCACCGGAGCCTCCACCTCGACACCCTCTGCCTCCACCATGACCGCAGCATCATCGACCACGACACCCTCTGCCTCCACCACGACCGCAGCATCATCGACCACCACCGGGGCCATGTCCACGACACCTTCTGCCTCGTAAAGAATTATCTTTCCACAAGCTCTTCGTAAAAATAAATAGAGTATTATTGAGTCTGACTAGTTTACCTTTTTTCTATTTGTAACTAAAATATCTCCTATACACCTTCTGCCTCCAGTACGACCCTCGCCGCCTCGTCGACGACCACCGGGGCCTCCACCACGACACAATCTGCCTCGTCGACGACCACGACACCTGCTTCCAGTACGACCCTCGCCGTCTCGTCGACGACCACCGGGGCCTCCACCACGACCCCCGCCGCCTCGTCCACGACACCTTCTGCCTCGTAAAGAATTGTCTTTCCACAAGCTCTTCGTAAAAATAGAGTATTATTGAGTCTGACAAGTTTACCTTTTTTCTATTTGTGACTCAAATATCTCCTATACACCTTCTGCCTCCAGAACGACAACCGCCGCCTCGTCCACGACACCATCTTTCTCCTCGTCCACGACCGCCGGGGCCTCCACCACGACACCTTCTGCCTCCATCACGACCACCGGAGCCTCCACCACAACCGCAGCATCGTCGACCACTACACCCTCTGCCTCCACCACGACCGCAGCATCATCGACCACCACCGGGGCCATGTCCACGACACCTTCTGCCTCGTAAAGAATTGTCTTTCCACAAGCTCTTCATAAAAATAAATAGAGTATTATTGAGTCTGACTAGTTTACCTTTTTTCTATTTGTGACTCAAATATCTCCTATACACCTTCTGCCTCCAGTACGACCACTGCCGCCTCGTCCACGACACCATCTGCCTCCTCGTCCACGACCACCGGGGGCTCCACCACAACACCTTCTTCCTCGTCGACCACCACCGGGGCCTCAACCACAACACCTTCTGCCTCCAGTACGACCCTCGCCACCTCGTCGACGACCACCGGGGCCTCCACCACGACCCCCGCCGCCTCGTCCACGACACCTTCTGCCTCCTCATCCACGACCACCGGGGCCTCCACCACGACACCTTCTGCCTCCACCACGACCACCGGAGCCTCCACCTCGACACCCTCTGCCTCCACCACGACCGCAGCATCGTCGACCACGACACCCTCTGCCTCCACCACGACCGCAGCATCATCGACCACCACCGGGGCCATGTCCACGACACCTTCTGCCTCCTCGTCCACGACCCCCGCCGCCTCGTCCACGACACCATCTGCCTCCTCGTCCACGACCAGCGGCGCCTCCACCACGACACCTTCTGCCTCCAGTACGACCACCGGGGCCTCAACCACAACACTTTCTGCCTCCAGTACTACCCTCGCCGCCTCGTCGACGACCACCGGGGCCTCCACCACGACCGCAGCATCGTCGACCACGACACCATCTGCCTCCTCGTCCACGACCACCGGGGCCTCCACCACGACACCTTCTGCCTCGTCGACGACCACCGGAGCCTCCACCACGTCACCCTCTGCCTCCACCACGACCGCAGCATCGTCGACCACGACACCCTCTGCCTCCACCACGACCACAGCATCATCGACCACCACCGGGGCCGTGTCCACGACACCTTCTGCCTCGTAAAGAATTGTCTTTCCACAAGCTCTTCGTAAAAATAAATAGAGTATTATTGAGTCTGACTAGTTTACCTTTTTTCTATTTGTGACTCAAATATCTCCTATACACCTTCTGCCTCCAGTACGACCACCGCCGCCTCGTCCACGACACCATCTGCCTCCTCGTCCACGACCACCGGGGCCTCCACCACGACACCTTCTGCCTCTTCGACGACCACCGGGGCCTCCACCACAACGCCTTCTGCCTCGTCGACCACCACCGGGGCCTCAACCACAACACCTTCTGCCTCGAGTACGACCCTCGCCACCTCGTCGACGACCACCGGGGCCTCCACCACGACCCCCGCCGCCTCGTCCACGACACCTTCTGCCTCCTCATCCACGACCACCGGGGCCTCCACCACGACACCTTCTGCCTCCATCACGACCACCGGAGCATCCACCACAACCGCAGCATCGTCGACCACGACACCCTCTGCCTCCACCACGACCGCAGCATCATCGACCACCACCGGGGCCATGTCCACGACACCTTCTGCCTCGTAAAGAATTGTCTTTCAACAAGCTCTTCATAAAAATAAATAGAGTATTATTGAGTCTGACTAGTTTACCTTTTTTCTATTTGTGACTAAAATATCTCCTATACACCTTCTGCCTCCAGAACGACCACCGCCACCTCGTCCACGACACCATCTGCCTCCTCGTCCACGACCCCCGCCGCCTCGTCCACGACACCTTCTGCCTCCTCGTCCACGACCCCCGCCGCCTCGTCCACGACACCATCTGCCTCCTCGTCCACGACCAGCGGCGCCTCCACCACGACACCTTCTGCCTCCAGTACGACCACCGGGGCCTCAACCACAACACTTTCTGCCTCCAGTACGACCCTCGCCGCCTCGTCGACGACCACCGGGGCCTCCACCACGACCGCAGCATCGTCGACCACGACACCATCTGCCTCCACCACGACCGCAGCATCATCGACCACCACCGGGGCCATGTCCACGACACCTTCTGCCTCGTAAAGAATTGTCTTAACACAAGCTCTTCATAAAAATAAATAGAGTATTATTGAGTCTGACTAGTTTACCTTTTTTCTATTTGTGACTAAAATATGTCCTATACACCTTCTGCCTCCAGAACGACCACCGCCGCCTCGTCCACGACACCTTCTGCCTCCTCGTCCACGACCCCCGCCGCCTCGTCCACGACACCTTCTGCCTCCACCACGACCGCAGCATCGTCGACCACGACACCCTCTGCCTCCACCACGACCGCAGCATCATCGACCACCACCGGGGCCATGTCCACGACACCTTCTGCCTCGTAAAGAATTGTCTTTCCACAAGCTCTTCGTAAAAATAAATAGAGTATTATTGAGTCTGACTAGTTTACCTTTTTTCTATTTGTGACTAAAATATCTCCTATACACCTTCTGCCTCCAGAACGACCATCGCCGCCTCGTCCACGACACCATCTTTCTCCTCGTCCACGACCACCGGGGCCTCCACCACGACACTTTCTGCCTCCAGTACGACCCTCGCCGCCTCGTCGACGACCACCGGGGCCTCCACCACGACACCATCTGCCTCGTCGACGACCACGACACCTGCTTCCAGTACGACCCTCGCCGTCTCGTCGACGACCACCGGGGCCTCCACCACGACCCCCGCCGCCTCATCCACGACCACCGGGGCCTCCACCACGACCCCCGCCGCCTCGTCCACGACCACCGGGGCCTTGTCCACGACACCTACTGCCTCGTAAAGAATTGTCTTTCCACAAGCTCTTCGTAAAAATAAATAGAGTATTATTGAGTCTGACTAGTTTACCTTTTTTCTATTTGTGACTCAAATATCTCCTATACACCTTCTGCCTCCAGTACGACCACTGCCGCCTCGTCCACGACACCTTCTGCCTCCTCGTCCACGACCCCCGCCGCCTCGTCCACGACACCATCTGCCTCCTCGTCCACGACCAGCGGCGCCTCCACCACGACACCATCTGCCTCCTCGTCCACGACCAGCGGCGCCTCCACCACAACACTTTCTGCCTCCAGTACGACCCCTGCCGCCTCGTCGACGACCACCGGGGCCTCCACCACGACCGCAGCATCGTCGACCACGACACCATCTGCCTCCTCGTCCACGACCACCGGGGCCTCCACCACGACACCTTCTGCCTCGTCGACGACCACCAGAGCCTCCACCACGTCACCCTCTGCCTCCACCACGACCGCAGCATCGTCGACCACGACACCCTCTGCCTCCACCACGACCACAGCATCATCGACCACCACCGGGGCCGTGTCCACGACACCTTCTGCCTCGTAAAGAATTGTCTTTCCACAAGCTCTTCATAAAAATTAATTGAGTATTATTGAATCTGACTAGTTTACCTTTTTTCTATTTGTGACTAAAATATCTCCTATACACCTTCTGCCTCCAGAACGACCATCGCCGCCTCGTCCACGACACCATCTTTCTCCTCGTCCACGACCACCGGGGCCTCCACCACGACACTTTCTGCCTCCAGTACGACCCTCGCCGCCTCGTCGACGACCACCGGGGCCTCCACCACGACCCCCGCCGCCTCATCCACGACCACCGGGGCCTCCACCACGACCCCCGCCGCCTCGTCCACGACCACCGGGGCCTTGTCCACGACACCTTCTGCCTCGTAAAGAATTGTCTTTCCACAAGCTCTTCGTAAAAATAAATAGAGTATTATTGAGTCTGACTAGTTTACCTTTTTTCTATTTGTGACTCAAATATCTCCTATACACCTTCTGCCTCCAGTACGACCACTGCCGCCTCGTCCACGACACCTTCTGCCTCGTCGTCCACGACCAGCGGCGCCTCCACCACGACACCTTCTGCCTCCAGTACGACCCTCGCTGCCTCGTCGACGACCACCGGGGCCTCAACCACAACACTTTCTGCCTCCAGTACGACCCTCGCCGCCTCGTCGACGACCACCGGGGCCTCCACCACGACCGCAGCATCGTCGACCACGACACCATCTGCCTCCTCGTCCACGACCACCGGGGCCTCCACCACGACACCTTCTGCCTCCAGTACGACCACCGGAGCCTCCACCACGTCACCCTCTGCCTCCACCACGACCGCAGCATCGTCGACCACGACACCCTCTGCCTCCACCACGACCACAGCATCATCGACCACCACCGGGGCCGTGTCCACGACACCTTCTGCCTCGTAAAGAATTGTCTTTCCACAAGCTCTTCATAAAAATTAATTGAGTATTATTGAGTCTGACTAGTTTACCTTTTTTCTATTTGTGACTCAAATATCTCCTATACACCTTCTGCCTCCAGTACGACCACCGCCGCCTCGTCCACGACACCATCTGCCTCCTCGTCCACGACAACCGGGGCCTCCACCACGACACCTTCTGCCTCGTCGACGACCACCGGGGCCTCCACCACAACACCTTCTGCCTCGTCGACGACCACCGGGGCCTCCACCACAACACCTTCTGCCTCGTCGACCACCACCGGGGCCTCAACCACAACACCTTCTGCCTCCAGTACGACCCTCGCCACCTCGTCGACGACCACCGGGGCCTCCACCACGACCCCCGCCGCCTCGTCCACGACACCTTCTGCCTCCTCATCCAAGACCACCGGGGCCTCCACCACGACACCTTCTTTCTCCACCACGACCACCGGGGCCTCCACCACGACACCTTCTGCCTCCACCATGAACACCGGAGCCTCCACCTCGACACCCTCTGCCTCCACCACGACCGCAGCATCGTCGACCACGACACCCTCTGCCTCCACCACGACCGCAGCATCATCGACCACCACCGGGGCCATGTCCACGACACCTTCTGCCTCGTAAAGAATTGTCTTTCCACAAGCTCTTCATAAAAATTAATTGAGTATTATTGAGTCTGACTAGTTTACCTTTTTTCTATTTGTGACTAAAATATCTCCTACACACCTTCTGCCTCCAGAACGACCACCGCCGCCTCGTCCACGACACCATCTTTCTCCTCGTCCACGACCGCCGGGGCCTCCACCACGACACCTTCTGCCTCCATCACGACCACCGGAGCCTCCACCACAACCGCAGCATCGTCGACCACGACACCCTCTGCCTCCACCACGACCGCAGCATCGTCGACCACGACACCCTCTGCCTCCACCACGACCGCAGCATCATCGACCACCACCGGGGCCATGTCCACGACACCTTCTGCCTCGTAAAGAATTGTCTTTCCACAAGCTCTTCGTAAAAATAAATAGAGTATTATTGAGTCTGACTAGTTTACCTTTTTTTCTATTTGTGACTCAAATATCTCCTATACACCTTCTGCCTCCAGAACGACCATCGCCGCCTCGTCCACGACACCATCTTTCTCCTCGTCCACGACCACCGGGGCCTCCACCACGACACTTTCTGCCTCCAGTACGACCCTCGCCGCCTCGTCGACGACCACCGGGGCCTCCACCACGACACCATCTGCCTCGTCGACGACCACCGGGGCCTCGTCGACGACCACGACACCTGCTTCCAGTACGACCCTCGCCGTCTCGTCGACGACCACCGGGGCCTCCACCACGACCCCCGCCGCCTCATCCACCACCACCGGGGCCTCCACCACGACCCCCGCCGCCTCGTCCACGACCACCGGGGCCTTGTCCACGACACCTTCTGCCTCGTAAAGAATTGTCTTTCCACAAGCTCTTCGTAAAAATAAATAGAGTATTATTGAGTCTGACTAGTTTACCTTTTTTCTATTTGTGACTCAAATATCTCCTATACACCTTCTGCCTCCAGTACGACCACTGCCGCCTCGTCCACGACACCTTCTGCCTCCTCGTCCACGACCCCCGCCGCCTCGTCCACGACACCATCTGCCTCCTCGTCCACGACCAGCGGCGCCTCCACCACGACATTTTCTGCCTCCAGTACGACCCTCGCCGCCTCGTCGACGACCACCGGGGCCTCCACCACGACCGCAGCATCGTCGACCACGACACCATCTGCCTCCTCGTCCACGACCACCGGGGCCTCCACCACGACACCTTCTGCCTCGTCGACGACCACCGGAGCCTCCACCACGTCACCCTCTGCCTCCACCACGACCGCAGCATCGTCGACCACGACACCCTCTGCCTCCATCACGACCACCGGAGCCTCCACCACAACCGCAGCATCGTCGACCACGACACCCTCTGCCTCCACCACGACCGCAGCATCGTCGACCACGACACCCTCTGCCTCCACCACGACCGCAGCATCATCGACCACCACCGGGGCCGTGTCCACGACACCTTCTGCCTCGTAAAGAATTGTCTTTCCACAAGCTCTTCATAAAAATTAATTGAGTATTATTGAGTCTGACTAGTTTACCTTTTTTCTATTTGTGACTCAAATATCTCCTATACACCTTCTGCCTCCAGTACGACCACCGCCGCCTCGTCCACGACACCTTCTGCCTCCTCGTCCACGACCACCGGGGCCTCCACCACGACACCTTCTGCCTCGTCGACGACCACCGGGGCCTCCACCACAACACCTTCTGCCTCGTCGACCACCACCGGGGCCTCAACCACAACACCTTCTGCCTCCAGTACGACCCTCGCCACCTCGTCGACGACACCTTCTGCCTCCTCATCCACGACCACCGGGGCCTCCACCACGACACCTTCTGCCTCCACCACGACCACCGGAGCCTCCACCTCGACACCCTCTGCCTCCACCATGACCGCAGCATCGTCGACCACGACACCCTCTGCCTCCACCACGACCGCAGCATCATCGACCACCACCGGGGCCATGTCCACGACACCTTCTGCCTCGTAAAGAATTGTCTTTCCACAAGCTCTTCATAAAAATTAATTGAGTATTATTGAGTCTGACTAGTTTACCTTTTTTCTATTTGTGACTAAAATATCTCCTATACACCTTCTGCCTCCAGAACGACCATCGCCGCCTCGTCCACGACACCATCTTTCTCCTCGTCCACGACCACCGGGGCCTCCACCACGACACTTTCTGCCTCCAGTACGACCCTCGCCGCCTCGTCGACGACCACCGGGGCCTCCACCACGACACCATCTGCCTCGTCGACGACCACCGGGGCCTCGTCGACGACCACGACACCTGCTTCCAGTACGACCCTCGCCGTCTCGTCGATGACCACCGGGGCCTCCACCACGACCCCCGCCGCCTCATCCACGACCACCGGGGCCTCCACCACGACCCCCGCCGCCTCGTCCACGACCACCGGGGCCTTGTCCACGACACCTTCTGCCTCGTAAAGAATTGTCTTTCCACAAGCTCTTCGTAAAAATAAATAGAGTATTATTGAGTCTGACTAGTTTACCTTTTTTCTATTTGTGACTCAAATATCTCCTATACACCTTCTGCCTCCAGTACGACCACTGCCGCCTCGTCCACGACACCTTCTGCCTCCTCGTCCACGACCCCCGCCGCCTCGTCCACGACACCATCTGCCTCCTCGTCCACGACCAGCGGCGCCTCCACCACGACACCTTCTGCCTCCAGTACGACCACCGGGGCCTCAACCACAACACTTTCTGCCTCCAGTACGACCCTCGCCGCCTCGTCGACGACCACCGGGGCCTCCACCACGACCGCAGCATCGTCGACCACAACACCATCTGCCTCCTCGTCCACGACCACCGGGGCCTCCACCACGACACCTTCTGCCTCGTCGACGACCACCGGAGCCTCCACCACGTCACCCTCTGCCTCCACCACGACCGCAGCATCGTCGACCACGACACCCTCTGCCTCCACCACGACCACAGCATCATCGACCACCACCGGGGCCGTGTCCACGACACCTTCTGCCTCGTAAAGAATTGTCTTTCCACGAGCTCTTCATAAAAATTAATTGAGTATTATTGAATCTGACTAGTTTACCTTTTTTCTATTTGTGACTCAAATATCTCCTATACACCTTCTGCCTCCAGTACGACCACCGCCGCCTCGTCCACGACACCATCTGCCTCCTCGTCCACGACACCATCTGCCTCCTCGTCCACGACCACCGGGGCCTCCACCACAACACCTTCTGCCTCGTCGACCACCACCGGGGCCTCAACCACAACACCTTCTGCCTCCAGTACGACCCTCGCCACCTCGTCGACGACCACCGGGGCCTCCACCACGACCCCCGCCGCCTCGTCCACGACACCTTCTGCCTCCTCATCCACGACCACCGGGGCCTCCACCACGACACCTTCTGCCTCCACCACGACCACCGGAGCCTCCACCTCGTCACCCTCTGCCTCCACCATGACCGCAGCATCGTCGACCACGACACCCTCTGCCTCCACCACGACCGCAGCATCATCGACCACCACCGGGGCCATGTCCACGACACCTTCTGCCTCGTAAAGAATTGTCTTTCCACGAGCTCTTCATAAAAATTAATTGAGTATTATTGAGTCTGACTAGTTTACCTTTTTTCTATTTGTGACTAAAATATCTCCTATACACCTTCTGCCTCCAGAACGACCACCGCCGCCTCGTCCACGACACCATCTTTCTCCTCGTCCACGACCGCCGGGGCCTCCACCACGACACCTTCTGCCTCCATCACGACCACCGGAGCCTCCACCACAACCGCAGCATCGTCGACCACGACACCCTCTGCCTCCACCACGACCGCAGCATCATCGACCACCACCGGGGCCATGTCCACGACACCTTCTGCCTCGTAAAGAATTGTCTTTCCACGAGCTCTTCATAAAAATTAATTGAGTATTATTGAGTCTGACTAGTTTACCTTTTTTCTATTTGTGACTAAAATATCTCCTATACACCTTCTGCCTCCAGAACGACCACCGCCGCCTCGTCCACGACACCATCTTTCTCCTCGTCCACGACCACCGCCGCCTCGTCCACGACACCTTCTGCCTCCTCGTCCACGACCACCGGGGCCTCCACCACGACACTTTCTGCCTCCAGTACGACCCTCGCCGCCTCGTCGACGACCACCGGGGCCTCCACCACGACACCATCTGCCTCGTCGACGACCACCGGGGCCTCGTCGACGACCACGACACCTGCTTCCAGTACGACCCTCGCCGTCTCGTCGACGACCACCGGGGCCTCCACCACGACCCCCGCCGCCTCATCCACGACCACCGGGGCCTCCACCACGACCCCCGCTGCCTCACCCACGACCACCGGGGCCTTGTCCACGACACCTTCTGCCTCGTAAAGAATTGTCTTTCCACAAGCTCTTCATAAAAATAAATAGAGTATTATTGAGTCTGACTAGTTTACCTTTTTTCTATTTGTGACTCAAATATCTCCTATACACCTTCTGCCTCCAGTACGACCACTGCCGCCTCGTCCACGACACCTTCTGCTTCCTCGTCCACGACCCCCGCCGCCTCGTCCACGACACCATCTGCCTCCTCGTCCACGACCAGCGGCGCCTCCACCACGACACCTTCTGCCTCCAGTACGACCACCGGGGCCTCAACCACAAAACTTTCTGCCTCCAGTACGACCCTCGCCGCCTCGTCGACGACCACCGGGGCCTCCACCACGACCGCAGCATCGTCGACCACGACACCATCTGCCTCCTCGTCCACGACCACCGGGGCCTCCACCACGACACCTTCTGCCTCCAGTACGACCACCGGAGCCTCCACCACGTCACCCTCTGCCTCCACCACGACCGCAGCATCGTCGACCACGACACCCTCTGCCTCCACCACGACCACAGCATCATCGACCACCACCGGGGCCGTGTCCACGACACCTTCTGCCTCGTAAAGAATTGTCTTTCCACAAGCTCTTCATAAAAATAAATAGAGTATTATTGAGTCTGAATAGTTTACCTTTTTTCTATTTGTGACTCAAATATCTCCTATACACCTTCTGCCTCCAGTACGACCACCGCCGCCTCGTCCACGACACCATCTGCCTCCTCGTCCACGACCACCGGGGCCTCCACCACGACACCTTCTGCCTCGTCGACGACCACCGGGGCCTCCACCACGACACCTTCTGCCTCTTCGACCACCACCGGGGCCTCAACCACAACACCTTCTGCCTCCAGTACGACCCTCGCCACTTCTGCCTCCAGTACGACCCTCGCCACCTCGTCGACGACCACCGGGGCCTCCACCACGACCCCCGCCGCCTCGTCCACGACACCTTCTGCCTCCTCATCCAAGACCACCGGGGCCTCCACCACGACACCTTCTTTCTCCACCACGACCACCGGGGCCTCCACCACGACACCTTCTGCCTCCACCATGACCACCGGAGCCTCCACCTCGACACCCTCTGCCTCCACCACGACCGCAGCATCGTCGACCACGACACCCTCTGCCTCCACCACGACCGCAGCATCATCGACCACCACCGGGGCCATGTCCACGACACCTTCTGCCTCGTAAAGAATTGTCTTTCCACAAGCTCTTCATAAAAATTAATTGAGTATTATTGAGTCTGACTAGTTTACCTTTTTTCTATTTTTGACTAAAATATCTCCTACACACCTTCTGCCTCCAGAACGACCACCGCCGCCTCGTCCACGACACCATCTTTCTCCTCGTCCACGACCGCCGGGGCCTCCACCACGACACCTTCTGCCTCCATCACGACCACCGGAGCCTCCACCACAACCGCAGCATCGTCGACCACGACACCCTCTGCCTCCACCACGACCGCAGCATCGTCGACCACGACACCCTCTGCCTCCACCACGACCGCAGCATCATCGACCACCACCGGGGCCATGTCCACGACACCTTCTGCCTCGTAAAGAATTGTCTTTCCACAAGCTCTTCGTAAAAATAAATAGAGTATTATTGAGTCTGACTAGTTTACCTTTTTTTCTATTTGTGACTCAAATATCTCCTATACACCTTCTGCCTCCAGAACGACCATCGCCGCCTCGTCCACGACACCATCTTTCTCCTCGTCCACGACCACCGGGGCCTCCACCACGACACTTTCTGCCTCCAGTACGACCCTCGCCGCCTCGTCGACGACCACCGGGGCCTCCACCACGACACCATCTGCCTCGTCGACGACCACCGGGGCCTCGTCGACGACCACGACACCTGCTTCCAGTACGACCCTCGCCGTCTCGTCGACGACCACCGGGGCCTCCACCACGACCCCCGCCGCCTCATCCACCACCACCGGGGCCTCCACCACGACCCCCGCCGCCTCGTCCACGACCACCGGGGCCTTGTCCACGACACCTTCTGCCTCGTAAAGAATTGTCTTTCCACAAGCTCTTCGTAAAAATAAATAGAGTATTATTGAGTCTGACTAGTTTACCTTTTTTCTATTTGTGACTCAAATATCTCCTATACACCTTCTGCCTCCAGTACGACCACTGCCGCCTCGTCCACGACACCTTCTGCCTCCTCGTCCACGACCCCCGCCGCCTCGTCCACGACACCATCTGCCTCCTCGTCCACGACCAGCGGCGCCTCCACCACGACATTTTCTGCCTCCAGTACGACCCTCGCCGCCTCGTCGACGACCACCGGGGCCTCCACCACGACCGCAGCATCGTCGACCACGACACCATCTGCCTCCTCGTCCACGACCACCGGGGCCTCCACCACGACACCTTCTGCCTCGTCGACGACCACCGGAGCCTCCACCACGTCACCCTCTGCCTCCACCACGACCGCAGCATCGTCGACCACGACACCCTCTGCCTCCATCACGACCACCGGAGCCTCCACCACAACCGCAGCATCGTCGACCACGACACCCTCTGCCTCCACCACGACCGCAGCATCGTCGACCACGACACCCTCTGCCTCCACCACGACCGCAGCATCATCGACCACCACCGGGGCCGTGTCCACGACACCTTCTGCCTCGTAAAGAATTGTCTTTCCACAAGCTCTTCATAAAAATTAATTGAGTATTATTGAGTCTGACTAGTTTACCTTTTTTCTATTTGTGACTCAAATATCTCCTATACACCTTCTGCCTCCAGTACGACCACCGCCGCCTCGTCCACGACACCATCTGCCTCCTCGTCCACGACCACCGGGGCCTCCACCACGACACCTTCTGCCTCGTCGACCACCACCGGGGCCTCAACCACAACACCTTCTGCCTCCAGTACGACCCTCGCCACCTCGTCGACGACACCTTCTGCCTCCTCATCCACGACCACCGGGGCCTCCACCACGACACCTGCCTCCACCACGACCACCGGAGCCTCCACCTCGACACCCTCTGCCTCCACCATGACCGCAGCATCGTCGACCACGACACCCTCTGCCTCCACCACGACCGCAGCATCATCGACCACCACCGGGGCCATGTCCACGACACCTTCTGCCTCGTAAAGAATTGTCTTTCCACAAGCTCTTCATAAAAATTAATTGAGTATTATTGAGTCTGACTAGTTTACCTTTTTTCTATTTGTTACTAAAATATCTCCTATACACCTTCTGCCTCCAGAACGACCATCGCCGCCTCGTCCACGACACCATCTTTCTCCTCGTCCACGACCACCGGGGCCTCCACCACGACACTTTCTGCCTCCAGTACGACCCTCGCCGCCTCGTCGACGACCACCGGGGCCTCCACCACGACACCATCTGCCTCGTCGACGACTACGACACCTGCTTCCAGTACGACCCTCGCCGTCTCGTCGACGACCACCGGGGCCTCCACCACGACCCCCGCCGCCTCATCCACGACCACCGGGGCCTCCACCACGACCCCCGCCGCCTCGTCCACGACCACCGGGGCCTTGTCCACGACACCTTCTGCCTCGTAAAGAATTGTCTTTCCACAAGCTCTTCGTAAAAATAAATAGAGTATTATTGAGTCTGACTAGTGTACCTTTTTTCTATTTGTGACTCAAATATCTCCTATACACCTTCTGCCTCCAGTACGACCACTGCCGCCTCGTCCACGACACCTTCTGCCTCCTCGTCCACGACCCCCGCCGCCTCGTCCACGACACCATCTGCCTCCTCGTCCACGACCAGCGGCGCCTCCACCACGACACCTTCTGCCTCCAGTACGACCACCGGGGCCTCAACCACAACACTTTCTGCCTCCAGTACGACCCTCGCCGCCTCGTCGACGACCACCGGGGCCTCCACCACGACCGCAGCATCGTCGACCACAACACCATCTGCCTCCTCGTCCACGACCACCGGGGCCTCCACCACGACACCTTCTGCCTCGTCGACGACCACCGGAGCCTCCACCACGTCACCCTCTGCCTCCACCACGACCGCAGCATCGTCGACCACGACACCCTCTGCCTCCACCACGACCACAGCATCATCGACCACCACCGGGGCCGTGTCCACGACACCTTCTGCCTCGTAAAGAATTGTCTTTCCACGAGCTCTTCATAAAAATTAATTGAGTATTATTGAATCTGACTAGTTTACCTTTTTTCTATTTGTGACTCAAATATCTCCTATACACCTTCTGCCTCCAGTACGACCACCGCCGCCTCGTCCACGACACCATCTGCCTCCTCGTCCACGACACCATCTGCCTCCTCGTCCACGACCACCGGGGCCTCCACCACAACACCTTCTGCCTCGTCGACCACCACCGGGGCCTCAACCACAACACCTTCTGCCTCCAGTACGACCCTCGCCACCTCGTCGACGACCACCGGGGCCTCCACCACGACCCCCGCCGCCTCGTCCACGACACCTTCTGCCTCCTCATCCACGACCACCGGGGCCTCCACCACGACACCTTCTGCCTCCACCACGACCACCGGAG
This sequence comes from Scophthalmus maximus, assembly GCF_022379125.1. NCBI lineage: Eukaryota > Metazoa > Chordata > Actinopteri > Pleuronectiformes > Scophthalmidae > Scophthalmus > Scophthalmus maximus. The sequence continues at coordinate 4,663,456 of NC_061528.1, forward strand.
CCTCCACCTCGTCACCCTCTGCCTCCACCATGACCGCAGCATCGTCGACCACGACACCCTCTGCCTCCACCACGACCGCAGCATCATCGACCACCACCGGGGCCATGTCCACGACACCTTCTGCCTCGTAAAGAATTGTCTTTCCACGAGCTCTTCATAAAAATTAATTGAGTATTATTGAGTCTGACTAGTTTACCTTTTTTCTATTTGTGACTAAAATATCTCCTATACACCTTCTGCCTCCAGAACGACCACCGCCGCCTCGTCCACGACACCATCTTTCTCCTCGTCCACGACCACCGCCGCCTCGTCCACGACACCTTCTGCCTCCTCGTCCACGACCACCGGGGCCTCCACCACGACACTTTCTGCCTCCAGTACGACCCTCGCCGCCTCGTCGACGACCACCGGGGCCTCCACCACGACACCATCTGCCTCGTCGACGACCACCGGGGCCTCGTCGACGACCACGACACCTGCTTCCAGTACGACCCTCGCCGTCTCGTCGACGACCACCGGGGCCTCCACCACGACCCCCGCCGCCTCATCCACGACCACCGGGGCCTCCACCACGACCCCCGCCGCCTCACCCACGACCACCGGGGCCTTGTCCACGACACCTTCTGCCTCGTAAAGAATTGTCTTTCCACAAGCTCTTCATAAAAATAAATAGAGTATTATTGAGTCTGACTAGTTTACCTTTTTTCTATTTGTGACTCAAATATCTCCTATACACCTTCTGCCTCCAGTACGACCACTGCCGCCTCGTCCACGACACCTTCTGCTTCCTCGTCCACGACCCCCGCCGCCTCGTCCACGACACCATCTGCCTCCTCGTCCACGACCAGCGGCGCCTCCACCACGACACCTTCTGCCTCCAGTACGACCACCGGGGCCTCAACCACAAAACTTTCTGCCTCCAGTACGACCCTCGCCGCCTCGTCGACGACCACCGGGGCCTCCACCACGACCGCAGCATCGTCGACCACGACACCATCTGCCTCCTCGTCCACGACCACCGGGGCCTCCAGTACGACCACCGGAGCCTCCACCACGACACCTTCTGCCTCCAGTACGACCACCGGAGCCTCCACCACGTCACCCTCTGCCTCCACCACGACCGCAGCATCGTCGACCACGACACCCTCTGCCTCCACCACGACCACAGCATCATCGACCACCACCGGGGCCGTGTCCACGACACCTTCTGCCTCGTAAAGAATTGTCTTTCCACAAGCTCTTCATAAAAATAAATAGAGTATTATTGAGTCTGAATAGTTTACCTTTTTTCTATTTGTGACTCAAATATCTCCTATACACCTTCTGCCTCCAGTACGACCACCGCCGCCTCGTCCACGACACCATCTGCCTCCTCGTCCACGACCACCGGGGCCTCCACCACGACACCTTCTGCCTCGTCGACGACCACCGGGGCCTCCACCACGACACCTTCTGCCTCGTCGACCACCACCGGGGCCTCAACCACAACACCTTCTGCCTCCAGTACGACCCTCGCCACCTCGTCGACGACCACCGGGGCCTCCACCACGACCCCCGCCGCCTCGTCCACGACACCTTCTGCCTCCTCATCCAAGACCACCGGGGCCTCCACCACGACACCTTCTTTCTCCACCACGACCACCGGGGCCTCCACCACGACACCTTCTGCCTCCACCATGACCACCGGAGCCTCCACCTCGACACCCTCTGCCTCCACCACGACCGCAGCATCGTCGACCACGACACCCTCTGCCTCCACCACGACCGCAGCATCATCGACCACCACCGGGGCCATGTCCACGACACCTTCTGCCTCGTAAAGAATTGTCTTTCCACAAGCTCTTCATAAAAATTAATTGAGTATTATTGAGTCTGACTAGTTTACCTTTTTTCTATTTGTGACTAAAATATCTCCTACACACCTTCTGCCTCCAGAACGACCACCGCCGCCTCGTCCACGACACCATCTTTCTCCTCGTCCACGACCGCCGGGGCCTCCACCACGACACCTTCTGCCTCCATCACGACCACCGGAGCCTCCACCACAACCGCAGCATCGTCGACCACGACACCCTCTGCCTCCACCACGACCGCAGCATCGTCGACCACGACACCCTCTGCCTCCACCACGACCGCAGCATCATCGACCACCACCGGGGCCATGTCCACGACACCTTCTGCCTCGTAAAGAATTGTCTTTCCACAAGCTCTTCGTAAAAATAAATAGAGTATTATTGAGTCTGACTAGTTTACCTTTTTTCTATTTGTGACTCAAATATCTCCTATACACCTTCTGCCTCCAGAACGACCATCGCCGCCTCGTCCACGACACCATCTTTCTCCTCGTCCACGACCACCGGGGCCTCCACCACGACACTTTCTGCCTCCAGTACGACCCTCGCCGCCTCGTCGACGACCACCGGGGCCTCCACCACGACACCATCTGCCTCGTCGACGACCACCGGGGCCTCGTCGACGACCACGACACCTGCTTCCAGTACGACCCTCGCCGTCTCGTCGACGACCACCGGGGCCTCCACCACGACCCCCGCCGCCTCATCCACCACCACCGGGGCCTCCACCACGACCCCCGCCGCCTCGTCCACGACCACCGGGGCCTTGTCCACGACACCTTCTGCCTCGTAAAGAATTGTCTTTCCACAAGCTCTTCGTAAAATTAAATAGAGTATTATTGAGTCTGACTAGTTTACCTTTTTTCTATTTGTGACTCAAATATCTCCTATACACCTTCTGCCTCCAGTACGACCACTGCCGCCTCGTCCACGACACCTTCTGCCTCCTCGTCCACGACCCCCGCCGGCTCGTCCACGACACCATCTGCCTCCTCGTCCACGACCAGCGGCGCCTCCACCACGACACTTTCTGCCTCCAGTACGACCCTCGCCGCCTCGTCGACGACCACCGGGGCCTCCACCACGACCGCAGCATCGTCGACCACGACACCATCTGCCTCCTCGTCCACGACCACCGGGGCCTCCACCACGACACCTTCTGCCTCGTCGACGACCACCGGAGCCTCCACCACGTCACCCTCTGCCTCCACCACGACCGCAGCATCGTCGACCACGACACCCTCTGCCTCCACCACGACCACAGCATCATCGACCACCACCGGGGCCGTGTCCACGACACCTTCTGCCTCGTAAAGAATTGTCTTTCCACAAGCTCTTCATAAAAATTAATTGAGTATTATTGAGTCTGACTAGTTTACCTTTTTTCTATTTGTGACTCAAATATCTCCTATACACCTTCTGCCTCCAGTACGACCACCGCCGCCTCGTCCACGACACCATCTGCCTCCTCGTCCACGACCACCGGGGCCTCCACCACGACACCTTCTGCCTCGTCGACGACCACCGGGGCCTCCACCACAACACCTTCTGCCTCGTCGACCACCACCGGGGCCTCAACCACAACACCTTCTGCCTCCAGTACGACCCTCGCCACCTCGTCGACGACCACCGGGGCCTCCACCACGACCCCCGCCGCCTCGTCCACGACACCTTCTGCCTCCTCATCCACGACCACCGGGGCCTCCACCACGACACCTTCTGCCTCCACCACGACCACCGGAGCCTCCACCACGACACCCTCTGCCTCCACCACGACCGCAGCATCGTCGACCACGACACCCTCTGCCTCCACCACGACCGCAGCATCATCGACCACCACCGGGGCCATGTCCACGACACCTTCTGCCTCGTAAAGAATTGTCTTTCCACAAGCTCTTCATAAAAATTAATTGAGTATTATTGAGTCTGACTAGTTTACCTTTTTTCTATTTGTGACTAAAATATCTCCTATACACCTTCTGCCTCCAGAACGACCATCGCCGCCTCGTCCACGACACCATCTTTCTCCTCGTCCACGACCACCGGGGCCTCCACCACGACACTTTCTGCCTCCAGTACGACCCTCGCCGCCTCGTCGACGACCACCGGGGCCTCCACCACGACACCATCTGCCTCGTCGACGACCACCGGGGCCTCGTCGACGACCACGACACCTGCTTCCAGTACGACCCTCGCCGTCTCGTCGACGACCACCGGGGCCTCCACCACGACCCCCGCCGCCTCATCCACGACCACCGGGGCCTCCACCACGACCCCCGCCGCCTCGTCCACGACCACCGGGGCCTTGTCCACGACACCTTCTGCCTCGTAAAGAATTGTCTTTCCACAAGCTCTTCGTAAAAATAAATAGAGTATTATTGAGTCTGAATAGTTTACCTTTTTTCTATTTGTGACTCAAATATCTCCTATACACCTTCTGCCTCCAGTACGACCACCGCCGCCTCGTCCACGACACCTTCTGCCTCGTCGACCACCACCGGGGCCTCAACCACAACACCTTCTGCCTCCAGTACGACCCTCGCCACCTCGTCGACGACCACCGGGGCCTCCACCACGACCCCCGCCGCCTCGTCCACGACACCTTCTGCCTCCTCATCCACGACCACCGGGGCCTCCACCACGACACCTTCTGCCTCCACCACGACCACCGGGGCCTCCACCACGACACCTTCTGCCTCCACCATGACCACCGGAGCCTCCACCTCGACACCCTCTGCCTCCACCACGACCGCAGCATCGTCGACCACGACACCCTCTGCCTCCACCACGACCGCAGCATCATCGACCACCACCGGGGCCATGTCCACGACACCTTCTGCCTCGTAAAGAATTGTCTTTCCACAAGCTCTTCATAAAAATTAATTGAGTATTATTGAGTCTGACTAGTTTACCTTTTTTCTATTTGTGACTAAAATATCTCCTATACACCTTCTGCCTCCAGAACGACCACCGCCGCCTCGTCCACGACACCATCTTTCTCCTCGTCCACGACCGCCGGGGCCTCCACCACGACACCTTCTGCCTCCATCACGACCACCGGAGCCTCCACCACAACCGCAGCATCGTCGACCACGACACCCTCTGCCTCCACCACGACCGCAGCATCGTCGACCACGACACCCTCTGCCTCCACCACGACCGCAGCATCATCGACCACCACCGGGGCCTTGTCGACGACACCTTCTGCCTCGTAAAGAATTGTCTTTCCACAAGCTCTTCATAAAAATAAATAGAGTATTATTGAGTCTGACTAGTTTACCTTTTTCCTATTTGTGACTAAAATATCTCCTATACACCTTCTGCCTCCAGAACGACCCCCGCCGCCTCGTCCACGACACCTTCTGCCTCGTCGACCACCACCGGGGCCTCAACCACAACACCTTCTGCCTCCAGTACGACCCTCGCCACCTCGTCGACGACCACCGGGGCCTCCACCACGACCCCCGCCGCCTCGTCCACGACACCTTCTGCCTCCTCATCCACGACCACCGGGGCCTCCACCACGACACCTTCTGCCTCCAGTATGACCCTCGCCACCTCGTCGACGACCACCGGGGCCTCCACCACGACCCCCGCCGCCTCGTCCACGACACCTTCTGCCTCCTCATCCAAGACCACCGGGGCCTCCACCACGACACCTTCTTTCTCCACCACGACCACCGGGGCCTCCACCACGACACCTTCTGCCTCCACCATGACCACCGGAGCCTCCACCTCGACACCCTCTGCCTCCACCACGACCGCAGCATCGTCGACCACGACACCCTCTGCCTCCACCACGACCGCAGCATCATCGACCACCACCGGGGCCATGTCCACGACACCTTCTGCCTCGTAAAGAATTGTCTTTCCACAAGCTCTTCATAAAAATTAATTGAGTATTATTGAGTCTGACTAGTTTACCTTTTTTCTATTTGTGACTAAAATATCTCCTACACACCTTCTGCCTCCAGAACGACCACCGCCGCCTCGTCCACGACACCATCTTTCTCCTCGTCCACGACCGCCGGGGCCTCCACCACGACACCTTCTGCCTCCATCACGACCACCGGAGCCTCCACCACAACCGCAGCATCGTCGACCACGACACCCTCTGCCTCCACCACGACCGCAGCATCGTCGACCACGACACCCTCTGCCTCCACCACGACCGCAGCATCATCGACCACCACCGGGGCCATGTCCACGACACCTTCTGCCTCGTAAAGAATTGTCTTTCCACAAGCTCTTCGTAAAAATAAATAGAGTATTATTGAGTCTGACTAGTTTACCTTTTTTCTATTTGTGACTCAAATATCTCCTATACACCTTCTGCCTCCAGAACGACCATCGCCGCCTCGTCCACGACACCATCTTTCTCCTCGTCCACGACCACCGGGGCCTCCACCACGACACTTTCTGCCTCCAGTACGACCCTCGCCGCCTCGTCGACGACCACCGGGGCCTCCACCACGACACCATCTGCCTCGTCGACGACCACCGGGGCCTCGTCGACGACCACGACACCTGCTTCCAGTACGACCCTCGCCGTCTCGTCGACGACCACCGGGGCCTCCACCACGACCCCCGCCGCCTCATCCACCACCACCGGGGCCTCCACCACGACCCCCGCCGCCTCGTCCACGACCACCGGGGCCTTGTCCACGACACCTTCTGCCTCGTAAAGAATTGTCTTTCCACAAGCTCTTCGTAAAAATAAATAGAGTATTATTGAGTCTGACTAGTTTACCTTTTTTCTATTTGTGACTCAAATATCTCCTATACACCTTCTGCCTCCAGTACGACCACTGCCGCCTCGTCCACGACACCTTCTGCCTCCTCGTCCACGACCCCCGCCGCCTCGTCCACGACACCATCTGCCTCCTCGTCCACGACCAGCGGCGCCTCCACCACGACACTTTCTGCCTCCAGTACGACCCTCGCCGCCTCGTCGACGACCACCGGGGCCTCCACCACGACCGCAGCATCGTCGACCACGACACCATCTGCCTCCTCGTCCACGACCACCGGGGCCTCCACCACGACACCTTCTGCCTCGTCGACGACCACCGGAGCCTCCACCACGTCACCCTCTGCCTCCACCACGACCGCAGCATCGTCGACCACGACACCCTCTGCCTCCACCACGACCACAGCATCATCGACCACCACCGGGGCCGTGTCCACGACACCTTCTGCCTCGTAAAGAATTGTCTTTCCACAAGTTCTTCATAAAAATTAATTGAGTATTATTGAGTCTGACTAGTTTACCTTTTTTCTATTTGTGACTCAAATATCTCCTATACACCTTCTGCCTCCAGTACGACCACCGCCGCCTCGTCCACGACACCATCTGCCTCCTCGTCCACGACCACCGGGGCCTCCACCACGACACCTTCTGCCTCGTCGACGACCACCGGGGCCTCCACCACAACACCTTCTGCCTCGTCGACCACCACCGGGGCCTCAACCACAACACCTTCTGCCTCCAGTACGACCCTCGCCACCTCGTCGACGACCACCGGGGCCTCCACCACGACCCCCGCCGCCTCGTCCACGACACCTTCTGCCTCCTCATCCACGACCACCGGGGCCTCCACCACGACACCTTCTGCCTCCACCACGACCACCGGAGCCTCCACCACGACACCCTCTGCCTCCACCACGACCGCAGCATCGTCGACCACGACACCCTCTGCCTCCACCACGACCGCAGCATCATCGACCACCACCGGGGCCTCCACCACGACCCCCGCCGCCTCATCCACGACCACCGGGGCCTCCACCACGACCCCCGCCGCCTCGTCCACGACACCTTCTGCCTCCTCATCCACGACCACCGGGGCCTCCACCACGACACCTTCTGCCTCCAGTATGACCCTCGCCACCTCGTCGACGACCACCGGGGCCTCCACCACGACCCCCGCCGCCTCGTCCACGACACCTTCTGCCTCCTCATCCAAGACCACCGGGGCCTCCACCACGACACCTTCTTTCTCCACCACGACCACCGGGGCCTCCACCACGACACCTTCTGCCTCCACCATGACCACCGGAGCCTCCACCTCGACACCCTCTGCCTCCACCACGACCGCAGCATCGTCGACCACGACACCCTCTGCCTCCACCACGACCGCAGCATCATCGACCACCACCGGGGCCATGTCCACGACACCTTCTGCCTCGTAAAGAATTGTCTTTCCACAAGCTCTTCATAAAAATTAATTGAGTATTATTGAGTCTGACTAGTTTACCTTTTTTCTATTTGTGACTAAAATATCTCCTACACACCTTCTGCCTCCAGAACGACCACCGCCGCCTCGTCCACGACACCATCTTTCTCCTCGTCCACGACCGCCGGGGCCTCCACCACGACACCTTCTGCCTCCATCACGACCACCGGAGCCTCCACCACAACCGCAGCATCGTCGACCACGACACCCTCTGCCTCCACCACGACCGCAGCATCGTCGACCACGACACCCTCTGCCTCCACCACGACCGCAGCATCATCGACCACCACCGGGGCCATGTCCACGACACCTTCTGCCTCGTAAAGAATTGTCTTTCCACAAGCTCTTCGTAAAAATAAATAGAGTATTATTGAGTCTGACTAGTTTACCTTTTTTCTATTTGTGACTCAAATATCTCCTATACACCTTCTGCCTCCAGAACGACCATCGCCGCCTCGTCCACGACACCATCTTTCTCCTCGTCCACGACCACCGGGGCCTCCACCACGACACTTTCTGCCTCCAGTACGACCCTCGCCGCCTCGTCGACGACCACCGGGGCCTCCACCACGACACCATCTGCCTCGTCGACGACCACCGGGGCCTCGTCGACGACCACGACACCTGCTTCCAGTACGACCCTCGCCGTCTCGTCGACGACCACCGGGGCCTCCACCACGACCCCCGCCGCCTCATCCACCACCACCGGGGCCTCCACCACGACCCCCGCCGCCTCGTCCACGACCACCGGGGCCTTGTCCACGACACCTTCTGCCTCGTAAAGAATTGTCTTTCCACAAGCTCTTCGTAAAAATAAATAGAGTATTATTGAGTCTGACTAGTTTACCTTTTTTCTATTTGTGACTCAAATATCTCCTATACACCTTCTGCCTCCAGTACGACCACTGCCGCCTCGTCCACGACACCTTCTGCCTCCTCGTCCACGACCCCCGCCGCCTCGTCCACGACACCATCTGCCTCCTCGTCCACGACCAGCGGCGCCTCCACCACGACACTTTCTGCCTCCAGTACGACCCTCGCCGCCTCGTCGACGACCACCGGGGCCTCCACCACGACCGCAGCATCGTCGACCACGACACCATCTGCCTCCTCGTCCACGACCACCGGGGCCTCCACCACGACACCTTCTGCCTCGTCGACGACCACCGGAGCCTCCACCACGTCACCCTCTGCCTCCACCACGACCGCAGCATCGTCGACCACGACACCCTCTGCCTCCACCACGACCACAGCATCATCGACCACCACCGGGGCCGTGTCCACGACACCTTCTGCCTCGTAAAGAATTGTCTTTCCACAAGTTCTTCATAAAAATTAATTGAGTATTATTGAGTCTGACTAGTTTACCTTTTTTCTATTTGTGACTCAAATATCTCCTATACACCTTCTGCCTCCAGTACGACCACCGCCGCCTCGTCCACGACACCATCTGCCTCCTCGTCCACGACCACCGGGGCCTCCACCACGACACCTTCTGCCTCGTCGACGACCACCGGGGCCTCCACCACAACACCTTCTGCCTCGTCGACCACCACCGGGGCCTCAACCACAACACCTTCTGCCTCCAGTACGACCCTCGCCACCTCGTCGACGACCACCGGGGCCTCCACCACGACCCCCGCCGCCTCGTCCACGACACCTTCTGCCTCCTCATCCACGACCACCGGGGCCTCCACCACGACACCTTCTGCCTCCACCACGACCACCGGAGCCTCCACCACGACACCCTCTGCCTCCACCACGACCGCAGCATCGTCGACCACGACACCCTCTGCCTCCACCACGACCGCAGCATCATCGACCACCACCGGGGCCATGTCCACGACACCTTCTGCCTCGTAAAGAATTGTCTTTCCACAAGCTCTTCATAAAAATTAATTGAGTATTATTGAGTCTGACTAGTTTACCTTTTTTCTATTTGTGACTAAAATATCTCCTATACACCTTCTGCCTCCAGAACGACCATCGCCGCCTCGTCCACGACACCATCTTTCTCCTCGTCCACGACCACCGGGGCCTCCACCACGACACTTTCTGCCTCCAGTACGACCCTCGCCGCCTCGTCGACGACCACCGGGGCCTCCACCACGACACCATCTGCCTCGTCGACGACCACCGGGGCCTCGTCGACGACCACGACACCTGCTTCCAGTACGACCCTCGCCGTCTCGTCGACGACCACAGGGGCCTCCACCACGACCCCCGCCGCCTCATCCACGACCACCGGGGCCTCCACCACGACCCCCGCCGCCTCGTCCACGACACCTTCTGCCTCCTCATCCACGACCACCGGGGCCTCCACCACGACACCTTCTGCCTCCACCACGACCACCGGGGCCTCCACCACGACACCTTCTGCCTCCACCATGACCACCGGAGCCTCCACCTCGACACCCTCTGCCTCCACCACGACCGCAGCATCGTCGACCACGACACCCTCTGCCTCCACCACGACCGCAGCATCATCGACCACCACCGGGGCCATGTCCACGACACCTTCTGCCTCGTAAAGAATTGTCTTTCCACAAGCTCTTCATAAAAATTAATTGAGTATTATTGAGTCTGACTAGTTTACCTTTTTTCTATTTGTGACTAAAATATCTCCTATACACCTTCTGCCTCCAGAACGACCACCGCCGCCTCGTCCACGACACCATCTTTCTCCTCGTCCACGACCGCCGGGGCCTCCACCACGACACCTTCTGCCTCCATCACGACCACCGGAGCCTCCACCACAACCGCAGCATCGTCGACCACGACACCCTCTGCCTCCACCACGACCGCAGCATCGTCGACCACGACACCCTCTGCCTCCACCACGACCGCAGCATCATCGACCACCACCGGGGCCTTGTCGACGACACCTTCTGCCTCGTAAAGAATTGTCTTTCCACAAGCTCTTCATAAAAATAAATAGAGTATTATTGAGTCTGACTAGTTTACCTTTTTCCTATTTGTGACTAAAATATCTCCTATACACCTTCTGCCTCCAGAACGACCCCCGCCGCCTCGTCCACGACACCTTCTGCCTCGTCGACCACCACCGGGGCCTCAACCACAACACCTTCTGCCTCCAGTACGACCCTCGCCACCTCGTCGACGACCACCGGGGCCTCCACCACGACCCCCGCCGCCTCGTCCACGACACCTTCTGCCTCCTCATCCACGACCACCGGGGCCTCCACCACGACACCTTCTGCCTCCACCACGACCACCGGAGCCTCCACCTCGTCACCCTCTGCCTCCACCATGACCGCAGCATCGTCGACCACGACACCCTCTGCCTCCACCACGACCGCAGCATCATCGACCACCACCGGGGCCATGTCCACGACACCTTCTGCCTCGTAAAGAATTGTCTTTCCACGAGCTCTTCATAAAAATTAATTGAGTATTATTGAGTCTGACTAGTTTACCTTTTTTGTATTTGTGACTAAAATATCTCCTATACACCTTCTTCCTCCAGAACGACCACCGCCGCCTCGTCCACGACACCATCTTTCTCCTCGTCCACGACCGCCGGGGCCTCCACCACGACACCTTCTGCCTCCATCACGACCACCGGAGCCTCCACCACAACCGCAGCATCGTCGACCACGACACCCTCTGCCTCCACCACGACCGCAGCATCGTCGACCACGACACCCTCTGCCTCCACCACGACCGCAGCATCATCGACCACCACCGGGGCCATGTCCACGACACCTTCTGCCTCGTAAAGAATTGTCTTTCCACAAGCTCTTCATAAAAATAAATAGAGTATTATTGAGTCTGACTAGTTTACCTTTTTTCTATTTGTGACTAAAATATCTCCTATACACCTTCTGCCTCCAGAACGACCACCGCCGCCTCGTCCACGACACCTTCTGCCTCCTCGTCCACGACCCCCGCCGCCTCGTCCACGACACCTTCTGCCTCGTCGACGACCACCGGGGCCTCGTCGACGACCACGACACCTGCTTCCAGTACGACCCTCGCCGTCTCGTCGACGACCACCGGGGCCTCCACCACGACCCCCGCCGCCTCATCCACCACCACCGGGGCCTCCACCACGACCCCCGCCGCCTCGTCCACGACCACCGGGGCCTTGTCCACGACACCTTCTGCCTCGTAAAGAATTGTCTTTCCACAAGCTCTTCGTAAAAATAAATAGAGTATTATTGAGTCTGACTAGTTTACCTTTTTTCTATTTGTGACTCAAATATCTCCTATACACCTTCTGCCTCCAGTACGACCACTGCCGCCTCGTCCACGACACCTTCTGCCTCCTCGTCCACGACCCCCGCCGCCTCGTCCACGACACCATCTGCCTCCTCGTCCACGACCAGCGGCGCCTCCACCACGACACTTTCTGCCTCCAGTACGACCCTCGCCGCCTCGTCGACGACCACCGGGGCCTCCACCACGACCGCAGCATCGTCGACCACGACACCATCTGCCTCCTCGTCCACGACCACCGGGGCCTCCACCACGACACCTTCTGCCTCGTCGACGACCACCGGAGCCTCCACCACGTCACCCTCTGCCTCCACCACGACCGCAGCATCGTCGACCACGACACCCTCTGCCTCCACCACGACCACAGCATCATCGACCACCACCGGGGCCGTGTCCACGACACCTTCTGCCTCGTAAAGAATTGTCTTTCCACAAGTTCTTCATAAAAATTAATTGAGTATTATTGAGTCTGACTAGTTTACCTTTTTTCTATTTGTGACTCAAATATCTCCTATACACCTTCTGCCTCCAGTACGACCACCGCCGCCTCGTCCACGACACCATCTGCCTCCTCGTCCACGACCACCGGGGCCTCCACCACGACACCTTCTGCCTCGTCGACGACCACCGGGGCCTCCACCACAACACCTTCTGCCTCGTCGACCACCACCGGGGCCTCAACCACAACACCTTCTGCCTCCAGTACGACCCTCGCCACCTCGTCGACGACCACCGGGGCCTCCACCACGACCCCCGCCGCCTCGTCCACGACACCTTCTGCCTCCTCATCCACGACCACCGGGGCCTCCACCACGACACCTTCTGCCTCCACCACGACCACCGGAGCCTCCACCACGACACCCTCTGCCTCCACCACGACCGCAGCATCGTCGACCACGACACCCTCTGCCTCCACCACGACCGCAGCATCATCGACCACCACCGGGGCCATGTCCACGACACCTTCTGCCTCGTAAAGAATTGTCTTTCCACAAGCTCTTCATAAAAATTAATTGAGTATTATTGAGTCTGACTAGTTTACCTTTTTTCTATTTGTGACTAAAATATCTCCTATACACCTTCTGCCTCCAGAACGACCATCGCCGCCTCGTCCACGACACCATCTTTCTCCTCGTCCACGACCACCGGGGCCTCCACCACGACACTTTCTGCCTCCAGTACGACCCTCGCCGCCTCGTCGACGACCACCGGGGCCTCCACCACGACACCATCTGCCTCGTCGACGACCACCGGGGCCTCGTCGACGACCACGACACCTGCTTCCAGTACGACCCTCGCCGTCTCGTCGACGACCACAGGGGCCTCCACCACGACCCCCGCCGCCTCATCCACGACCACCGGGGCCTCCACCACGACCCCCGCCGCCTCGTCCACGACACCTTCTGCCTCCTCATCCACGACCACCGGGGCCTCCACCACGACACCTTCTGCCTCCACCACGACCACCGGGGCCTCCACCACGACACCTTCTGCCTCCACCATGACCACCGGAGCCTCCACCTCGACACCCTCTGCCTCCACCACGACCGCAGCATCGTCGACCACGACACCCTCTGCCTCCACCACGACCGCAGCATCATCGACCACCACCGGGGCCATGTCCACGACACCTTCTGCCTCGTAAAGAATTGTCTTTCCACAAGCTCTTCATAAAAATTAATTGAGTATTATTGAGTCTGACTAGTTTACCTTTTTTCTATTTGTGACTAAAATATCTCCTATACACCTTCTGCCTCCAGAACGACCACCGCCGCCTCGTCCACGACACCATCTTTCTCCTCGTCCACGACCGCCGGGGCCTCCACCACGACACCTTCTGCCTCCATCACGACCACCGGAGCCTCCACCACAACCGCAGCATCGTCGACCACGACACCCTCTGCCTCCACCACGACCGCAGCATCGTCGACCACGACACCCTCTGCCTCCACCACGACCGCAGCATCATCGACCACCACCGGGGCCTTGTCGACGACACCTTCTGCCTCGTAAAGAATTGTCTTTCCACAAGCTCTTCATAAAAATAAATAGAGTATTATTGAGTCTGACTAGTTTACCTTTTTCCTATTTGTGACTAAAATATCTCCTATACACCTTCTGCCTCCAGAACGACCCCCGCCGCCTCGTCCACGACACCTTCTGCCTCGTCGACCACCACCGGGGCCTCAACCACAACACCTTCTGCCTCCAGTACGACCCTCGCCACCTCGTCGACGACCACCGGGGCCTCCACCACGACCCCCGCCGCCTCGTCCACGACACCTTCTGCCTCCTCATCCACGACCACCGGGGCCTCCACCACGACACCTTCTGCCTCCACCACGACCACCGGAGCCTCCACCTCGTCACCCTCTGCCTCCACCATGACCGCAGCATCGTCGACCACGACACCCTCTGCCTCCACCACGACCGCAGCATCATCGACCACCACCGGGGCCATGTCCACGACACCTTCTGCCTCGTAAAGAATTGTCTTTCCACGAGCTCTTCATAAAAATTAATTGAGTATTATTGAGTCTGACTAGTTTACCTTTTTTGTATTTGTGACTAAAATATCTCCTATACACCTTCTTCCTCCAGAACGACCACCGCCGCCTCGTCCACGACACCATCTTTCTCCTCGTCCACGACCGCCGGGGCCTCCACCACGACACCTTCTGCCTCCATCACGACCACCGGAGCCTCCACCACAACCGCAGCATCGTCGACCACGACACCCTCTGCCTCCACCACGACCGCAGCATCGTCGACCACGACACCCTCTGCCTCCACCACGACCGCAGCATCATCGACCACCACCGGGGCCATGTCCACGACACCTTCTGCCTCGTAAAGAATTGTCTTTCCACAAGCTCTTCATAAAAATAAATAGAGTATTATTGAGTCTGACTAGTTTACCTTTTTTCTATTTGTGACTAAAATATCTCCTATACACCTTCTGCCTCCAGAACGACCACCGCCGCCTCGTCCACGACACCTTCTGCCTCCTCGTCCACGACCCCCGCCGCCTCGTCCACGACACCTTCTGCCTCGTCGACGACCACCGGGGCCTCGTCGACGACCACGACACCTGCTTCCAGTACGACCCTCGCCGTCTCGTCGACGACCACCGGGGCCTCCACCACGACCCCCGCCGCCTCATCCACCACCACCGGGGCCTCCACCACGACCCCCGCCGCCTCGTCCACGACCACCGGGGCCTTGTCCACGACACCTTCTGCCTCGTAAAGAATTGTCTTTCCACAAGCTCTTCGTAAAAATAAATAGAGTATTATTGAGTCTGACTAGTTTACCTTTTTTCTATTTGTGACTCAAATATCTCCTATACACCTTCTGCCTCCAGTACGACCACTGCCGCCTCGTCCACGACACCTTCTGCCTCCTCGTCCACGACCCCCGCCGCCTCGTCCACGACACCATCTGCCTCCTCGTCCACGACCAGCGGCGCCTCCACCACGACACTTTCTGCCTCCAGTACGACCCTCGCCGCCTCGTCGACGACCACCGGGGCCTCCACCACGACCGCAGCATCGTCGACCACGACACCATCTGCCTCCTCGTCCACGACCACCGGGGCCTCCACCACGACACCTTCTGCCTCGTCGACGACCACCGGAGCCTCCACCACGTCACCCTCTGCCTCCACCACGACCGCAGCATCGTCGACCACGACACCCTCTGCCTCCACCACGACCACAGCATCATCGACCACCACCGGGGCCGTGTCCACGACACCTTCTGCCTCGTAAAGAATTGTCTTTCCACAAGCTCTTCATAAAAATTAATTGAGTATTATTGAGTCTGACTAGTTTACCTTTTTTCTATTTGTGACTCAAATATCTCCTATACACCTTCTGCCTCCAGTACGACCACCGCCGCCTCGTCCACGACACCATCTGCCTCCTCGTCCACGACCACCGGGGCCTCCACCACGACACCTTCTGCCTCGTCGACGACCACCGGGGCCTCCACCACAACACCTTCTGCCTCGTCGACCACCACCGGGGCCTCAACCACAACACCTTCTGCCTCCAGTACGACCCTCGCCACCTCGTCGACGACCACCGGGGCCTCCACCACGACCCCCGCCGCCTCGTCCACGACACCTTCTGCCTCCTCATCCACGACCACCGGGGCCTCCACCACGACACCTTCTGCCTCCACCACGACCACCGGAGCCTCCACCACGACACCCTCTGCCTCCACCACGACCGCAGCATCGTCGACCACGACACCCTCTGCCTCCACCACGACCGCAGCATCATCGACCACCACCGGGGCCATGTCCACGACACCTTCTGCCTCGTAAAGAATTGTCTTTCCACAAGCTCTTCATAAAAATTAATTGAGTATTATTGAGTCTGACTAGTTTACCTTTTTTCTATTTGTGACTAAAATATCTCCTATACACCTTCTGCCTCCAGAACGACCATCGCCGCCTCGTCCACGACACCATCTTTCTCCTCGTCCACGACCACCGGGGCCTCCACCACGACACATTCTGCCTCCAGTACGACCCTCGCCGCCTCGTCGACGACCACCGGGGCCTCCACCACGACACCATCTGCCTCGTCGACGACCACCGGGGCCTCGTCGACGACCACGACACCTGCTTCCAGTACGACCCTCGCCGTCTCGTCGACGACCACCGGGGCCTCCACCACGACCCCCGCCGCCTCATCCTCGACCACCGGGGCCTCCACCACGACCCCCGCCGCCTCGTCCACGACACCTTCTGCCTCCTCATCCACGACCACCGGGGCCTCCACCACGACACCTTCTGCCTCCACCACGACCACCGGGGCCTCCACCACGACACCTTCTGCCTCCACCATGACCACCGGAGACTCCACCTCGACACCCTCTGCCTCCACCACGACCGCAGCATCGTCGACCACGACACCCTCTGCCTCCACCACGACCGCAGCATCATCGACCACCACCGGGGCCATGTCCACGACACCTTCTGCCTCGTAAAGAATTGTCTTTCCACAAGCTCTTCATAAAAATTAATTGAGTATTATTGAGTCTGACTAGTTTACCTTTTTTCTATTTGTGACTAAAATATCTCCTATACACCTTCTGCCTCCAGAACGACCACCGCCGCCTCGTCCACGACACCATCTTTCTCCTCGTCCACGACCGCCGGGGCCTCCACCACGACACCTTCTGCCTCCATCACGACCACCGGAGCCTCCACCACAACCGCAGCATCGTCGACCACGACACCCTCTGCCTCCACCACGACCGCAGCATCGTCGACCACGACACCCTCTGCCTCCACCACGACCGCAGCATCATCGACCACCACCGGGGCCTTGTCGACGACACCTTCTGCCTCGTAAAGAATTGTCTTTCCACAAGCTCTTCATAAAAATAAATAGAGTATTATTGAGTCTGACTAGTTTACCTTTTTCCTATTTGTGACTAAAATATCTCCTATACACCTTCTGCCTCCAGAACGACCCCCGCCGCCTCGTCCACGACACCTTCTGCCTCGTCGACCACCACCGGGGCCTCAACCACAACACCTTCTGCCTCCAGTACGACCCTCGCCACCTCGTCGACGACCACCGGGGCCTCCACCACGACCCCCGCCGCCTCGTCCACGACACCTTCTGCCTCCTCATCCACGACCACCGGGGCCTCCACCACGACACCTTCTGCCTCCACCACGACCACCGGAGCCTCCACCTCGTCACCCTCTGCCTCCACCATGACCGCAGCATCGTCGACCACGACACCCTCTGCCTCCACCACGACCGCAGCATCATCGACCACCACCGGGGCCATGTCCACGACACCTTCTGCCTCGTAAAGAATTGTCTTTCCACAAGCTCTTCATAAAAATTAATTGAGTATTATTGAGTCTGACTAGTTTACCTTTTTTGTATTTGTGACTAAAATATCTCCTATACACCTTCTTCCTCCAGAACGACCACCGCCGCCTCGTCCACGACACCATCTTTCTCCTCGTCCACGACCGCCGGGGCCTCCACCACGACACCTTCTGCCTCCATCACGACCACCGGAGCCTCCACCACAACCGCAGCATCGTCGACCACGACACCCTCTGCCTCCACCACGACCGCAGCATCGTCGACCACGACACCCTCTGCCTCCACCACGACCGCAGCATCATCGACCACCACCGGGGCCATGTCCACGACACCTTCTGCCTCGTAAAGAATTGTCTTTCCACAAGCTCTTCATAAAAATAAATAGAGTATTATTGAGTCTGACTAGTTTACCTTTTTTCTATTTGTGACTAAAATATCTCCTATACACCTTCTGCCTCCAGAACGACCACCGCCGCCTCGTCCACGACACCTTCTGCCTCCTCGTCCACGACCCCCGCCGCCTCGTCCACGACACCTTCTGCCTCGTCGACGACCACCGGGGCCTCCACCACAACACCTTCTGCCTCGTCGACCACCACCGGGGCCTCAACCACAACACCTTCTGCCTCCAGTACGACCCTCGCCACCTCGTCGACGACCACCGGGGCCTCCACCACGACCCCCGCCGCCTCGTCCACGACACCTTCTGCCTCCTCATCCACGACCACCGGGGCCTCCACCACGACCGCAGCATCATCGACCACCACCGGGGCCATGTCCACGACACCTTCTGCCTCGTAAAGAATTGTCTTTCCACAAGCTCTTCATAAAAATAAATAGAGTATTATTGAGTCTGACTAGTTTACCTTTTTTCTATTTGTGACTAAAATATCTCCAATACACCTTCTGCCTCCAGAACGACCACCGCCGCCTCATCCACGACACCATCTTTCTCCTCGTCCACGACCGCCGGGGCCTCCACCACGACACCTTCTGCCTCCATCACGACCACCGGAGCCTCCACCACGACCGCAGCATCATCGACCACCACCGGGGCCGTGTCCACGACACCTTCTGCCTCGTAAAGAATTGTCTTTCCACAAGCTCTTCGTAAAAATAGAGTATTATTGAGTCTGACTAGTTTACCTTTTTTCTATTTGTGACTAAAATATCTCCTATACACCTTCTGCCTCCAGAACGACCACCGCCGCCTCGTCCACGACACCTTCTGCCTCCTCGTCCACGACCACCGGGGCCTCCACCACGACACTTTCTGCCTCCAGTACCACCCTCGCCGCCTCGTCGACGACCACCGGGGCCTCCACCACGACACCATCTGCCTCGTCGACGACCACCGGGGCCTCGTCGACGACCACGACACCTGCTTCCAGTACGACCCTCGCCGTCTCGTCAACGACCACCGGGGCCTCATCCACGACCACCGGGGCCTCCACCACGACCCCCGCCGCCTCACCCACGACCACCGGGGCCTTGTCCACGACACCTTCTGCCTCGTAAAGAATTGTCTTTCCACAAGCTCTTCATAAAAATAAATAGAGTATTATTGAGTCTGACTAGTTTACCTTTTTTCTATTTGTGACTCAAATATCTCCTATACACCTTCTGCCTCCAGTACGACCACTGCCGCCTCGTCCACGACACCTTCTGCTTCCTCGTCCACGACCCCCGCCGCCTCGTCCACGACACCATCTGCCTCCTCGTCCACGACCAGTGGCGCCTCCACCACGACACCTTCTGCCTCCAGTACGACCACCGGGGCCTCAACCACAAAACTTTCTGCCTCCAGTACGACCCTCGCCGCCTCGTCGACGACCACCGGGGCCTCCACCACGACCGCAGCATCGTCGACCACGACACCATCTGCCTCCTCGTCCACGACCACCGGGGCCTCCACCACGACACCTTCTGCCTCGTCGACGACCACCGGAGCCTCCACCACGTCACCCTCTGCCTCCACCACGACCGCAGCATCGTCGACCACGACACCCTCTGCCTCCACCACGACCGCAGCATCGTCGACCACGACACCCTCTGCCTCCACCACGACCACAGCATCATCGACCACCACCGGGGCCATGTCCACGACACCTTCTGCCTCGTAAAGAATTGTCTTTCCACAAGCTCTTCGTAAAAATAGAGTATTATTGAGTCTGACTAGTTTACCTTTTTTCTATTTGTGACTAAAATATCTCCTATACACCTTCTGCCTCCAGTACGACCACCGCCGCCTCGTCCACGACACCATCTTTCTCCTCGTCCACGACCACCGGGGCCTCCACCACGACACTTTCTGCCTCCAGTACGACCCTCGCCGCCTCGTCGACGACCACCGGGGCCTCCACCACGACACCATCTGCCTCGTCGACGACCACCGGGGCCTCGTCGACGACCACGACACCTGCTTCCAGTACGACCCTCGCCGTCTCGTCGACGACCACCGGGGCCTCCACCACGACCCCCGCCGCCTCGTCCACGACCACCGGGGCCTTGTCCACGACACCTTCTGCCTCGTAAAGAATTGTCTTTCCACAAGCTCTTCATAAAAATTAATTGAGTATTATTGAGTCTGACTAGTTTACCTTTTTTCTATTTGTGACTCAAATATCTCCTATACACCTTCTGCCTCCAGTACGACCACTGCCGCCTCGTCCACGACACCTTCTGCCTCCTCGTCCACGACCCCCGCCGCCTCGTCCACGACACCTTCTGCCTCCACCACGACCGCAGCATCGTCGACCACGACACCCTCTGCCTCCACCACGACCGCAGCATCGTTGACCACGACACCCTCTGCCTCCACCACGACCGCAGCATCATCGACCACCACCGGGGCCATGTCCACGACACCTTCTGCCTCGTAAAGAATTGTCTTTCCACAAGCTCTTCGTAAAAATAAATAGAGTATTATTGAGTCTGACTAGTTTACCTTTTTTCTATTTGTGACTCAAATATATCCTATACACCTTCTGCCTCCAGAACAACCACCGCCGCCTCGTCCACGACACCATCTTTCTCCTCGTCCACGACCACTGGGGCCTCCACCACGACACTTTCTGCTTCCAGTACGACCCTCGCCGTCTCGTCGACGACCACCGGGGCCTCCACCACAACACCTTCTGCCTCGTCGACCACCACCGGGGCCTCAACCACAACAACTTCTGCCTCCAGTACGACCCTCGCCACCTCGTCGACGACCACCGGGGCCTCCACCACGACCCCCGCTGCCTCGTCCACGACACCTTCTGCCTCCTCATCCACGACCACCGGGGCCTCCACCACGACCCCCGCCGCCTCGTCCACGACCACCGGGGCCTTGTCCACGACACCTTCTGCCTCGTAAAGAATTGTCTTTCCACAAGCTCTTCGTAAAAATAAATAGAGTATTATTGAGTCTGACTAGTTTACCTTTTTTCTATTTGTGACTCAAATATCTCCTATACACCTTCTGCCTCCAGTACGACCACTGCCGCCTCGTCCACGACACCTTCTGCCTCCTCGTCCACGACCCCCGCCGCCTCGTCCACGACACCATCTGCCTCCTCGTCCACGACCAGCGGCGCCTCCACCACGACACCTTCTGCCTCCAGTACGACCACCGGGGCCTCAACCACAACACCTTCTGCCTCCAGTACGACCCTCGCCGCCTCGTCGACGACCACCGGGGCCTCAACCACAAAACTTTCTGCCTCCAGTACGACCCTCGCCGCCTCGTCGACGACCACCGGGGCCTCCACCACGACCGCAGCATCGTCGACCACGACACCATCTGCCTCCTCGTCCACGACCACCGGGGCCTCCACCACGACACCTTCTGCCTCGTCGACGACCACCGGAGCCTCCACCACGTCACCCTCTGCCTCCACCACGACCGCAGCATCGTCGACCACGACACCCTCTGCCTCCACCACGACCGCAGCATCGTCGACCACGACACCCTCTGCCTCCACCACGACCACAGCATCATCGACCACCACCGGGGCCATGTCCACGACACCTTCTGCCTCGTAAAGAATTGTCTTTCCACAAGCTCTTCGTAAAAATAAATAGAGTATTATTGAGTCTGACTAGTTTACCTTTTTTCTATTTGTGACTAAAATATCTCCTATACACCTTCTGCCTCCAGTACGACCACCGCCGCCTCGTCCACGACACCATCTTTCTCCTCGTCCACGACCACCGGGGCCTCCACCACGACACTTTCTGCCTCCAGTACGACCCTCGCCGCCTCGTCGACGACCACCGGGGCCTCCACCACGACACCATCTGCCTCGTCGACGACCACCGGGGCCTCGTCGACGACCACGACACCTGCTTCCAGTACGACCCTCGCC
Source organism: Scophthalmus maximus (assembly GCF_022379125.1). Lineage (NCBI taxonomy): Eukaryota > Metazoa > Chordata > Actinopteri > Pleuronectiformes > Scophthalmidae > Scophthalmus > Scophthalmus maximus. The sequence continues at coordinate 4,685,994 of NC_061528.1, forward strand.
GTCTCGTCGACGACCACCGGGGCCTCCACCACGACCCCCGCCGCCTCGTCCACGACCACCGGGGCCTTGTCCACGACACCTTCTGCCTCGTAAAGAATTGTCTTTCCACAAGCTCTTCATAAAAATTAATTGAGTATTATTGAGTCTGACTAGTTTACCTTTTTTCTATTTGTGACTCAAATATCTCCTATACACCTTCTGCCTCCAGTACGACCACTGCCGCCTCGTCCACGACACCTTCTGCCTCCTCGTCCACGACCCCCGCCGCCTCGTCCACGACACCTTCTGCCTCCACCACGACCGCAGCATCGTCGACCACGACACCCTCTGCCTCCACCACGACCGCAGCATCGTTGACCACGACACCCTCTGCCTCCACCACGACCGCAGCATCATCGACCACCACCGGGGCCATGTCCACGACACCTTCTGCCTCGTAAAGAATTGTCTTTCCACAAGCTCTTCGTAAAAATAAATAGAGTATTATTGAGTCTGACTAGTTTACCTTTTTTCTATTTGTGACTCAAATATATCCTATACACCTTCTGCCTCCAGAACAACCACCGCCGCCTCGTCCACGACACCATCTTTCTCCTCGTCCACGACCACTGGGGCCTCCACCACGACACTTTCTGCTTCCAGTACGACCCTCGCCGTCTCGTCGACGACCACCGGGGCCTCCACCACAACACCTTCTGCCTCGTCGACCACCACCGGGGCCTCAACCACAACAACTTCTGCCTCCAGTACGACCCTCGCCACCTCGTCGACGACCACCGGGGCCTCCACCACGACCCCCGCTGCCTCGTCCACGACACCTTCTGCCTCCTCATCCACGACCACCGGGGCCTCCACCACGACCCCCGCCGCCTCGTCCACGACCACCGGGGCCTTGTCCACGACACCTTCTGCCTCGTAAAGAATTGTCTTTCCACAAGCTCTTCGTAAAAATAAATAGAGTATTATTGAGTCTGACTAGTTTACCTTTTTTCTATTTGTGACTCAAATATCTCCTATACACCTTCTGCCTCCAGTACGACCACTGCCGCCTCGTCCACGACACCTTCTGCCTCCTCGTCCACGACCCCCGCCGCCTCGTCCACGACACCATCTGCCTCCTCGTCCACGACCAGCGGCGCCTCCACCACGACACCTTCTGCCTCCAGTACGACCACCGGGGCCTCAACCACAACACCTTCTGCCTCCAGTACGACCCTCGCCGCCTCGTCGACGACCACCGGGGCCTCCACCAGGACCGCAGCATCGTCGACCACGACACCATCTGCCTCCTCGTCCACGACCACCGGGGCCTCCACCACGACACCTTCTGCCTCGTCGACGACCACCGGAGCCTCCACCACGTCACCCTCTGCCTCCACCACGACCGCAGCATCGTCGACCACGACACCCTCTGCCTCCACCACGACCGCAGCATCATCGACCACCACCGGGGCCGTGTCCACGACACCTTCTGCCTCGTAAAGAATTGATTTTCCACAAGCTCTTCATAAAAATTAATTGAGTATTATTGAGTCTGACTAGTTTACCTTTTTTCTATTTGTGACTCAAATATCTCCTATACACCTTCTGCCTCCAGTACGACCACCGCCGCCTCGTCCACGACACCATCTGCCTCCTCGTCGACGACCACCGGGGCCTCCACCACGACCCCCGCCGCCTCGTCCACGACACCTTCTGCCTCCTCATCCACGACCACCGGAGCCTCCACCTCGACACCCTCTGCCTCCACCATGACCGCATCGTCGACCACGACACCTTCTGCCTCCACCACGACCACCGGAGCCTCCACCTCGACACCCTCTGCCTCCACCATGACCGCAGCATCGTCGACCACGACACCCTCTGCCTCCAGTACGACCACTGCCGCCTCGTCCACGACACCTTCTGCCTCCTCGTCCACGACCCCCGCCGCCTCGTCCACGACACCTTCTGCCTTCACCACGACCGCAGCATCGTCGACCACGACACCCTCTGCCTCCACCACGACCGCAGCATCATCGACCACCACCGGGGCCATGTCCACGACACCTTCTTCCTCGTAAAGAATTGTCTTTCCACAAGCTCTTCATGAAAATTAATTGAGTATTATTGAGTCTGACTAGTTTACCTTTTTTCTATTTGTGACTAAAATATCTCCTATACACCTTCTGCCTCCAGTACGACCACTGCCGCCTCGTCCACGACACCATCTGCCTCCTCGTCCACGACACATTCTGCCTCCACCACGACCGCAGCATCGTCGACCACGACACCCTCTGCCTCCAGTACGACCCTCGCCGTCTCGTCGACGACCACCGGGGCCTCCACCACGACCCCCGCCGCCTCGTCCACGACCACCGGGGCCTTGTCCACGACACCTTCTGCCTCGTAAAGAATTGTCTTTCCACAAGCTCTTCGTAAAAATAAATAGAGTATTATTGAGTCTGACTAGTTTTCCTTTTTTCTATTTGTGACTCAAATATCTCCTATACACCTTCTGCCTCCAGTACGACCACTGCCGCCTCGTCCACGACACCTTCTGCCTCCTCGTCCACGACACATTCTGCCTCCACCACGACCGCAGCATCGTCGACCACGACACCCTCTGCCTCCACCACGACCGCAGCATCATCGACCACCACCGGGGCCACCACGACCACCGGGGCCTCCACCACGACACCTTCTGCCTCGTCGACGACCACCGGGGCCTCCACCACAACACCTTCTGCCTCGTTGACCACCACCGGGGCCTCAACCACAACACCTTCTGCCTCCAGCACGACCCTCGCCACCTCGTCGACGACCACCGGGGCCTCCACCACGACCCCCGCCGCCTCGTCCACGACACCTTCTGCCTCCTCATCCACGACCACCGGAGCCTCCACCTCGACACCCTCTGCCTCCACCATGACCGCAGCATCGTCGACCACGACACCTTCTGCCTCCACCATGACCACCGGAGCCTCCACCTCGACACCCTCTGCCTCCACCATGACCGCAGCATCGTCGACCACGACACCCTCTGCCTCCAGTACGACCACTGCCGCCTCGTCCACGACACCTTCTGCCTCCTCGTCCACGACCCCCGCCGCCTCGTCCACGACACCTTCTGCCTTCACCACGACCGCAGCATCGTCGACCACGACACCCTCTGCCTCCACCACGACCGCAGCATCATCGACCACCACCGGGGCCATGTCCACGACACCTTCTTCCTCGTAAAGAATTGTCTTTCCACAAGCTCTTCATGAAAATTAATTGAGTATTATTGAGTCTGACTAGTTTACCTTTTTTCTATTTGTGACTAAAATATCTCCTATACACCTTCTGCCTCCAGTACGACCACCGCCGCCTCGTCCACGACACCATCTGCCTCCTCGTCGACGACCACCGGGGCCTCGTCGACGACCACGACACCTGCTTCCAGTACGACCCTCGCCGTCTCGTCGACGACCACCGGGGCCTCCACCACGACCCCCGCCGCCTCGTCCACGACCACCGGAGCCTCCACCACGTCACCCTCTGCCTCCACCACGACCGCAGCATCGTCGACCACGACACCCTCTGCCTCCACCACGACCGCAGCATCATCGACCACCACCGGGGCCATGTCGACGACACCTTCTGCCTCGTAAAGAATTGTCTTTCCACAAGCTCTTCGTAAAAATAAATAGAGTATTATTGAGTCTGACTAGTTTACTTTTTTTCTATTTGTGACTCAAATATCTCCTATACACCTTCTGCCTCCAGTACGACCACTGCCGCCTCGTCCACGACACCTTCTGCCTCCTCGTCCACGACCCCCGCCGCCTCGTCCACGACACCTTCTGCCTCCACCACGACTGCAGCATCGTCGACCACGACACCCTCTGCCTCCACCACGACCGCAGCATCGTCGACCACGACACCCTCTGCCTCCACCACGACCGCAGCATCATCGACCACCACCGGGGCCATGTCCACGACACCTTCTGCCTCGTAAAGAATTGTCTTTCCACAAGCTCTTCGTAAAAATAAATAGAGTATTATTGAGTCTGACTAGTTTACCTTTTTTCTATTTGTGACTCAAATATCTCCTATACACCTTCTGCCTCCAGTACGACCGCTGCCGCCTCGTCCACGACACCATCTGCCTCCTCGTCCACGACCACCGGGGCCTCCACCACGACACCTTCTGCCTCGTCGACGACCACCGGGGCCTCCACCACGACACCTTCTGCCTCGTCGACGACCACCGGGGCCTCCACCACAACACCTTCTGCCTCGTTGACCACCACCGGGGCCTCAACCACAACACCTTCTGCCTCCAGTACGACCCTCGCCACCTCGTCGACGACCACCGGGGCCTCCACCACGACCCCCGCCGCCTCGTCCACGACACCTTCTGCCTCCTCATCCACGACCACCGGAGCCTCCACCTCGACACCCTCTGCCTCCACCATGACCGCAGCATCGTCGACCACGACACCTTCTGCCTCCACCACGACCACCGGAGCCTCCACCTCGACACCCTCTGCCTCCACCATGACCGCAGCATCGTCGTCCACGACACCTTCTGCCTCCTCGTCCACGACCCCCGCCGCCTCGTCCACGACACCTTCTGCCTTCACCACGACCGCAGCATCGTCGACCACGACACCCTCTGCCTCCACCACGACCGCAGCATCATCGACCACCACCGGGGCCATGTCAACGACACCTTCTTCCTCGTAAAGAATTGTCTTTCCACAAGCTCTTCATGAAAATTAATTGAGTATTATTGAGTCTGACTAGTTTACCTTTTTTCTATTTGTGACTAAAATATCTCCTATACACCTTCTGCCTCCAGTACGACCACCGCCGCCTCGTCCACGACACCATCTGCCTCCTCGTCGACGACCACGACACCTGCTTCCAGTACGACCCTCGCCGTCTCGTCGACGACCACCGGGGCCTCCACCACGACCCCCGCCGCCTCGTCCACGACCACCGGGGCCTTGTCCACGACACCTTCTGCCTCGTAAAGAATTGTCTTTCCACAAGCTCTTCGTAAAAATAAATAGAGTATTATTGAGTCTGACTAGTTTACTTTTTTTCTATTTGTGACTCAAATATCTCCTATACACCTTCTGCCTCCAGTACGACCACTGCCGCCTCGTCCACGACACCTTCTGCCTCCTCGTCCACGACCCCCGCCGCCTCGTCCACGACACCCTCTGCCTCCACCACGACCGCAGCATCGTCGACCACGACACCCTCTGCCTCCACCACGACCGCAGCATCGTCGACCACGACACCCTCTGCCTCCACCACGACCGCAGCATCGTCGACCACGACACCCTCTGCCTCCACCACGACCGCAGCATCATCGACCACCACCGGGGCCATGTCCACGACACCTTCTGCCTCGTAAAGAATTGTCTTTCCACAAGCTCTTCGTAAAAATGAATAGAGTATTATTGAGTCTGACTAGTTTACCTTTTTTCTATTTGTGACTCAAATATCTCCTATACACCTTCTGCCTCCAGTACGACCACTGCCGCCTCGTCCACGACACCTTCTGCCCCCTCGTCCACGACCCCCGCCGCCTCGTCCACGACACCTTCTGCCTCCAGTACGACCACCGGGGCCTCAACCACAACACCTTCTGCCTCCAGTACGACCCTCGCCGCCTCGTCGACGACCACCGGGGCCTCCACCACGACCGCAGCATCGTCGACCACGACAACATCTGCCTCCTCGTCCACGACCACCGGGGCCTCCACCACGACACCTTCTGCCTCGTCGACGACCACCGGAGCCTCCACCACGTCACCCTCTGCCTCCACCACGACCGCAGCATCATCGACCACCACCGGGGCCGTGTCCACGACACCTTCTGCCTCGTAAAGAATTGATTTTCCACAAGCTCTTCATAAAAATTAATTGAGTATTATTGAGTCTGACTAGTTTACCTTTTTTCTATTTGTGACTCAAATATCTCCTATACACCTTCTGCCTCCAGTACGACCACCGCCGCCTCGTCCACGACACCATCTGCCTCCTCGTCCACGACCACCGGGGCCTCCACCACGACACCTTCTGCCTCGTCGACGACCACCGGGGCCTCCACCACAACACCTTCTGCCTCGTTGACCACCACCGGGGCCTCAACCACAACACCTTCTGCCTCCAGCACGACCCTCGCCACCTCGTCGACGACCACCGGGGCCTCCACCACGACCCCCGCCGCCTCGTCCACGACACCTTCTGCCTCCTCATCCACGACCACCGGAGCCTCCACCTCGACACCCTCTGCCTCCACCATGACCGCAGCATCGTCGACCACGACACCTTCTGCCTCCACCACGACCACCGGAGCCTCCACCTCGACACCCTCTGCCTCCACCATGACCGCAGCATCGTCGACCACGACACCCTCTGCCTCCAGTACGACCACTGCCGCCTCGTCCACGACACCTTCTGCCTCCTCGTCCACGACCCCCGCCGCCTCGTCCACGACACCTTCTGCCTTCACCACGACCGCAGCATCGTCGACCACGACACCCTCTGCCTCCACCACGACCGCAGCATCATCGACCACCACCGGGGCCATGTCCACGACACCTTCTTCCTCGTAAAGAATTGTCTTTCCACAAGCTCTTCATGAAAATTAATTGAGTATTATTGAGTCTGACTAGTTTACCTTTTTTCTATTTGTGACTAAAATATCTCCTATACACCTTCTGCCTCCAGTACGACCACCGCCGCCTCGTCCACGACACCATCTGCCTCCTCGTCGACGACCACCGGGGCCTCGTCGACGACCACGACACCTGCTTCCAGTACGACCCTCGCCGTCTCGTCGACGACCACCGGGGCCTCCACCACGACCCCCGCCGCCTCGTCCACGACCACCGGGGCCTTGTCCACGACACCTTCTGCCTCGTAAAGAATTGTCTTTCCACAAGCTCTTCGTAAAAATAAATAGAGTATTATTGAGTCTGACTAGTTTACCTTTTTTCTATTTGTGACTCAAATATCTCCTATACACCTTCTGCCTCCAGTACAACCACTGCCGCCTCGTCCACGACACCTTCTGCCTCCACCACGACCGCAGCATCGTCAACCATGACACCCTCTGCCTCCACCACGACCGCAGCATCATCGACCACCACCGGGGCCATGTCGACGACACCTTCTGCCTCGTAAAGAATTGTCTTTCCACAAGCTCTTCGTAAAAATAAATAGAGTATTATTGAGTCTGACTAGTTTACTTTTTTTCTATTTGTGACTCAAATATCTCCTATACACCTTCTGCCTCCAGTACGACCACTGCCGCCTCGTCCACGACACCTTCTGCCTCCTCGTCCACGACCCCCGCCGCCTCGTCCACGACACCTTCTGCCTCCACCACGACCGCAGCATCGTCGACCACGACACCCTCTGCCTCCACCACGACCGCAGCATCGTCGACCACGACACCCTCTGCCTCCACCACGACCGCAGCATCATCGACCACCACCGGGGCCATGTCCACGACACTTTCTGCCTCGTAAAGAATTGTCTTTCCACAAGCTCTTCGTAAAAATAAATAGAGTATTATTGAGTCTGACTAGTTCAACTTTTTTCTATTTGTGACTCAAATATTTCCTATACACCTTCTGCCTCCAGAACGACCACCGCCGCCTCGTCCACGACACCATCTTTCTCCTCGTCCACGACCACCGGGGCCTCCACCACGACACTTTCTTCCTCCAGTACGACCCTCGCCGCCTCGTCGACGACCACCGGGGCCTCCACCACGACCCCCGCCGCCTCATCCACGACCACCGGGGCTCCACCACGACACCTTCTGCCTCCAGTACGACCCTCGCCGCCTCGTCGACGGCGGCGGTGGTCGTTCTGGAGGCAGAAGGTGTATAGGAGATATTTGAGTCACAAATAGAAAAAAGGTAAACTAGTCAGACTCAATAATACTCTATTTTTATGAAGAGGCCCCGGTGGTCGTCGACGAGGCGGCGAGGGTCGTACTGGAGGCAGAAGGTGTCGTGGTGGAGGCCCCGGTGGTCGTGGACGAGGAGAAAGATGGTGTCGTGGACGAGGCGGCGGTGGTCGTTCTGGAGGCAGAAGGTGTATAGGAGATATTTTAGTCACAAATAGAAAAAAGGTAAACTAGTCAGACTCAATAATACTCTATTTATTTTCATGAAGAGCTTGTGGAAAGACAATTCTTTACGAGGTGGCAGGGGTCGTGGTGGAGGCCCCGGTGGTCGTCGACGAGGCGGCAGGGGTCGTGGTGGAGGCCCCGGCGGTCGTGGACGAGGCAAAAGGTGTCGTGGTGAGGCCCCGGTGGTCGTGGACGAGTCGGCGAGGGTCGTACTGGAGGCAGAAGGTGTTGTTGTGGAGGCCCCGGTGGTCGTGGATGAGGAGGCAGAAGGTGTCGTGGACGAGGCGGCGGGGTCGACCACCACCAGTGCCTCCACCACGACACCATCTGCCTCCTCTTCGACGACCACGACCCCCTCTGCCTCCACCACGACCGCCGCCTCGTCGACCACCACCGGTCTCTCCACCACGACACCTTCTGCCTCTACCACGACCACCGCCGCCTCGTCCACCGGGGTCTCCACCATGACCACCACGTCGTCGACGACCACCGGGGCCTTGTAAAGAATTGTCTTTCCTTAAGCTCTTCCTATAAATAAATAAATAAATAGAGTATTATTGAGTCTGACTTGTTTACCTTTTTTCTATTTGTAACTCAAATGTCTTCTATATGACATTCAATCATTTGAAGTTAAATGGACAAAATTTAAAATCCAGTAGTATCCACAACACTAATTTCACGTATCTAAATTAATATGAAATAAAAAAAACAAATGTATCATTAGATATTTAGTTTAAAAAATACGGTTGTTTTCAGGTGTAGACCTGACCCCACACAATATTAATAAACTCCATTTTGGTCCTTAAAGACCCTTTAGAGGTTTTATCAATTCATCAACACTGGTGGTGACCCACTGGATCTTCACGTAGAGTTTTGAACGTGGCACTCCGGATTTAAGGTTTTCAAAATGTGATCGCAACCTGGGATTCATGGTAGGGAAAGCTTTGTACAGATGTGTACAAAGTAAGCACTAGATGGCAGTCTGATATAAGCACTGAAAACAGATATATATATATTTTTGTGGAATCAGAGAAAAGGTAAAATGTTCATGTTAAATTCACCTGTGTCACTGAACTTACACAACAAAGCATTCTTTCAAAGGAAATGTTTTGTTATGTATATATCATTACAAAACATCAACGTGCCTTTCAAAACAAAAAGACAGGTGGTAAAAATGAGAATAAAACAACTGAACGGGAGCAGAGAAAGGGACAATTAAATTGAGGAAATCACGTGGGAAAAAAAATTAGGTTGGACCCATCTGTCCTATTTATAAAAAAAAAATTTAAATTAAAAAATTTAAAATTAAAAATTGTAATTGCCAAAATCACATACGACAGACCCAGTGTCATGTGAAGCAAAGGGAGAGTGAACCAGCCATGACTGCAGTGTTTAACATTCCCCTTTTCACCTTCATCCAATGACCAACTGAACTCCCAGGCAAATCACAATGTCACCGACTCGTCAAATACTTTAAACGAGCACAGGATGTTGTTCGAATTTCACAAATGTGACTTGAAAAGTGTTGGAAGGCAAATTTTTTGTGACCAGAACACATCATTTGTCCTTTTCCCATGAGTTCTTGCTCTTTGAGGGGGGGGGCATTGCCCTCAAGCCCTCTCCAGCAGGCCAGCAGAGCAAGACAAACAAGACCCGGGGTCCAGTCAATTTGTCTGGACAAATGTGGGGGATTTGGGGGCCACAGCGAGCTATGCAGGGATGAGTGCTAATTGTTTGTGTGCCAAGCAACTCCCCTCAATCTCCCGAGTCACTCTATTCACCCCGGGGCCTTTGTCTGGTTAGTAACTTGAACCTGACACATCAGACATAAGGGAACGTGGCATTCGAGTTATTTCTTTCCCCGGTTATACGCAATTACATTATGAGGACTTAGTCATTTGTCCAGGCATGAATATATAATATAATTAAATAAGATTTTTGTTTCTTTTTCTACATATATATATTTATCACTCCTCTCTTCCATGCTCTCAGCTCTGGGGAAGCGGGCGGAGGGGGGGGGGGCACTGTACGAGGATGGATACGGAGCAGATGGGCTGGGGGGGGGGGGTTACCTCAACCCCATGGTCAACAATAAGCCGTGGCCACATTGCATCAAGCACAAGTGGCTGAGACAATCTTAGAAAGTGGCTGAGGCCAGGCGTCACCCCGGGCCCCTCTCCTCCACCAGTCCGGCCAGGCCCCTCTGCGCCCTCCTGGCATGCTGATGAGAGGATTAGGCCCCCCCCCCCGGAGGCGGCGTGGACTCAAGAGCACACTGGAGAAAGGGAAAGGCATGTGGGCAAGATGAGGTCCCCGCCGGTTTCAAGACGTGTATCACTAAGGACCACACACTTGCCTGCACCAGTGACAGCTTGTCAGTAGAGGGTACCACAGTGCAGCCATACATTGTTTGCACAGTGGGAATCTAAAGAATAATAAGTACATGGACTGATGGAAGAGCAAAATGCTTTATACCTGCACTGCACTTCACTTCTCATTTATTAACCATTTGAGTCAACACATACCATAACTGTTCGATAAAATATTCTTGCTTTTGGCTTTGTATGGACCTCATACAAAAAACAAGTCCTACAAACACTTCAAGTCATTTATAAGTAACATTTACCAACCATCTTCTCTTGGGTGGTCCACACCGGGGACTTTACTCCACAATGTCCTATTTATCTTGTTTTATTGGTGTGATTATTTTTGGCCTGACAGATTATACAAGTCAGATGTTGCAAGGGAAATTTTCCAGCAGCAGGACTTAAACCTGCTCAGGACACTCACACCAGCCTACCTGACGGGAAAACAACGAGGTTTTAGGAGAGTATTAATATAGACTTGGAATTTTTATATATATATATATATATATATATATATATACATATCCTTTTTTTTCTTTCTAAGGATTAATGTCAGTAAGTTACTCATTTAAAAAAAAACAGCTCCTCAAAATCACCTTCCCTGACCCCGATGGACAAAGGCATGAGAAAGATGCAAAGGAGAATCCATGTGCTTACTTTGCAAAACTTCCATGTACTTATTAAATTCCTTCACTTTGTAGAAATGTACCTCTTCACAATGTCCTCAGTCAGTCGGTCAGACACACACACACACACACGCACACGCGCACACGCACATTAACATGAGCTTCTACAAATTTTTAACAGGGTCATTAGAAACGCTCCCTCCCACAAATCGCAGCCCCATTCAGGCCCCTTGTGTTTTTTGTGTGTTTGGTTCAGCCCCCCGATCAGGAGGCAGGTGGTCAGCAGGTCCCAACCTCGTTTCTCTAAACCTCTGACTTCGCAGAGCAGTCAACGACAATCTGACCGTTCATATTTTACTCCGATGGTGTTTGTCCGAAGGTAGGAAG